>NC_092730.1:6755900-6841152 GCF_047496885.1 Scyliorhinus torazame | reverse complement strand
GAGAGTAAGCAATCAAACACGTGGCACAAGCAGATCCTTTATCACCAACCACGACAGGTCAACAAAGCAAAAAAACAAAACTGGATTGATGAGCAAGAAGCAAGAATGAATAAACTTGCGGTGACATCAACAGCGAGCAAGAGAGTACAGCAGCCCGGCGACATGAGCTGGGAGCTGAAACTAATGCAGAGGCGAATGCGAGACCGCGGGAGGGAGATACCCCACAGAACCCCAAAACCGGAGGACAACCCCCCCCCCACAAATTACGTTCCCGCGATGGCACCGGAGCTGTGAGACTGAAGATGTGGTGACTTGGTGTTGGACAAAGCCTTTTTCCACATCCTTTTCAAGGTGTTTAATCCACAAGCACAGTGGCTGCAGTCAGGCAGGGTAAGTGGGAGCACCCAACAGCGAGGGTGACCTCAGAGCATTAACAGGACATCGGGGAGAGACTGGAGCTGGAGGAGGACTCAATGTGGCAGGTTAGCCGAGCTCAGTTACACTTCAGCCAGCCGCAAGGCTCAAGCACAGGGGGGGGGGGGAGCATTTTAATCCCAAACGCCAAGCAGAAATCCCGTAGAATCAGGTGGGACAATTTTACACCCGACACTTACACCCCCCCCCCCCCCCAATGATTTGAACACAGTGCAATCCGCCTACTCCGCCTCCCAGAGAGGTGGGTTAGAGGCAAGCTGTCCTTGTAAGATTCACCTTAGTTAACAGACTCTCGCTCTGCAAGAACAGACCCTTGGGGGATTCTTCAACGCCCTCCACGTGGGTGGCCTTGGTGTCTGCTACGCATCCCCCCCCCGCTTGACTGGCAACCTGATTGTGGGAAAGTCTGAACCTGTTTCCAGATACGGCTAACCTGACGCACCCCCACCCCCTGCAATTTTCTGCAAATAAATTTAAGAGTACCCAATTCTTCCCCCCCCCCCCAATTAAAGGGCAATTTAGCGCGGCCAATCCACCTGCCCTGCACATCTTTTTGTGTTGTGGGGGCGAGACCCACGCAGACACGGGGAGAATGTGCAAACTCCGCACGGACAGTGACCCAGAGCCGGGATCGAACCTGGGACCTCGGCGCCGTGAGGCAGCAGTGCTAGCCACTGCCCCACCGTGCCACCTGCCCCTCTTCGACGCTGCGTTACGTGGTTCACTCAAGCTGCGTCAGTCCCTCGCAAAGCACGATGCAAAAAAAATAAAATAAAAAGCGCGCGTGCATTCGAAAAGAATCGAGAGCGTTAGCGCAAGGAGGGACGGAGACAGTTCTCTGTCGATACAAATCCCAAACATTCTCCATCGAGGGGGGGGGAGAGAGAGAGAGAGAGAGAGAGAGAGAGAGAGAGAGAGAGTCAGGACATTAGATTTGCATTCAATCAAATTGAATTCACAGACAATACTTTCAATCGAAGGGGAGATCGCCAAATCGATGAGGTGCATCTTGCTATTCCAATGCCACCCCAATACTTTAATATCGTTGCAACCCTAAGCGCAAGTATCATTAGGTGCACAAACGGGACTAAAAAGACAGCGTTGGTGCATCATTTACCTAACGAACATGTTCTTGATCTTACTCCACATGCTACCGACTGTGCTGCTAATTTTTTCCGTGTAACTGAGAGAGGTGGGGTTGCAAAGGAGGAAGAAACAAATGGAATAAAATAAACAAAAAACAAAAAAACAAAATGAGTTTCAGTCGATGTTGTTGAAGACAGTAAAACACCAAGAAGTTTATACAATGCTTTCTACCAGACACACAACGGTGAAGGAATCTGCCCATCTTTTGCACAGTTACTGGGGCCTCCCCACCGATAGAATTTGCGGCGAAAAGGAGGAGGTGAACCGGAGACAGAGGTAAAGCCGGTCGGAAAATTGTGGCGGTGGGGGATTGCGACGATGGGAAGGGCTCGACAATTAGGCAAACCAGCGAAGCTATTCACCCCCAACTGACAGGGATCCCCAAGCAGCAGCAGCCCCTCCACTGCCCGACCCCCAGTGACTACGCCAAGAGTGACGGCGCGATTGCAAACACGATCCCACCCCCCCCCCCCCCCCCCCCTCCCCGACTCCCACCCAATATCCAGCGGGGAAGACAGACTGACTACCCCCCCCCCTCCTAGACCACAGGCCGCAGTCACTGACCGACCAGGGGGCAATCCCGGGCTCAGCAAGTGCTGGGTCAAAAAAACCAGAGCAGCTTCTGATCACTGCGGACTCGAGAGCAATGCCTGGCGGGATGGGGGGGGGGGGGGGGGGGGGGTGGAGAGAGGATGCGACTGGGAGAGTTCCAATAGCTGAACGAGAGAGAGAGAGAGAGAGAAAGATCAGCAGATCCCTTACCCGATAACAAGACTACAGACAGGACATTCAGAAACACACCAAGTCAACACCGGAGCTACTCTCGACGAGATGGGTGAGAAAAATCCGTCAATCACACAGGGGAAGCAGCAGCACCACCCCCCCCCCCCAGTCCCCAGTCCTTTAGACGGGGAGCAGAGGGCTGCGGCCTCGGCCGATCAGGCTGGTACGGCAGCAGCGACAACTTCCACTCCTTCAAAAACAAAAGGGGACCAGACACTTCCCAAGGAGCATCGTAACCCCCAAAACCTCACCCTGAGCCACAGGAGGAGAGATCAAGGGCTCGGCCACAAGAGAATGCTTAAAAATAAAAGGCCGGGGCAGCCGACGTGTCCGTTAAAAACGTTAACGAGACTGCAAGCTTCATTCTGCCGGAGGGGAGACATTCGGAACTTGGGAGCTGTGACAATGCCGGCCTCCCCGAGAACAGGCGCCGAATGTGGCGACTGGGGGCTTTTCACAGTAACTTCATTGAAGCCTACTTGTGACAATCAGCGATTATTATTACAGATGATTCACTGGGTTGTCTACAGCCAGCTCCGAGGAATTCCAAATCCAAAAGCTAGGACTATTTTCACAGGAGCTATGGAAATGATTTGGGGGGGGGGGGGGGGGGTTATAATGGTGACAAGCTTGGGGCAGTGCAGAGAGAAGCGCACTCTTCCTTGTAGCCAAGGGGGTGCAGAACAAGGGAAATGGATACAAGATTAAAACGCGAGAGGTTCAGAAGGCAGGATAGCATCTCCTTTCAGACAGAGAGAGCGGCGAAGCTGTAAGAATCCAGGTTTAGCCGCAGAGCCAACATTCGAGATTGGGCCGGCCCTGGGTTAGGGTGGAGGAAGGAACAAGGCTCAATCAGGGCGGTTTACTCTGGAGGGACAGGGTAAACACGGAATAGCCACTGCTTGGGCAGAATGTCAGGTATAATAGAAAACAGACGATGTATCTCAACGAGCAATGAATCAGTAGAATGATTAGATGATAGCTGAGCCGTCACCACAGGCCAATGAGAAATGAGAGAGTTCAGGAAGTTGCAACAGGACATTCACAGATAAAGGTAACGGCTGCTCGTCCTACTCTGCTGGCGAAAAAGAATGAAGTCTTTGGGGTAACAGGGACGACGGAATGAAGCGGGTTGTAAACTCCATTCACTCCACGTTCCCCAGTCTACACGCCGTGGGGACAAGAGGAGATAGTTGGTGAATTTTTCCCACCCACGGTTTCTCTTCTCTCCGCCCCCCCATCCCCTCCCTCTAACGGAGGCAGCCGGGTACTCACGAGTCCTTCCTCTTTCGCAAGTGCTCGAACACCATCAGCCCCCGGGAATTAATGCTCAGCAGCAGCTCGTTCCCCGTCATGATGTCCATCCTGAAGGGCTTGGCGGTGACAATCAGTTTGTACAGCTGGTTTCCGAAGCCCAGCTCCACGCTGCCTTCGTCCTTCCCCACAACCGTTAAGCTGAAATCGGAAAGCACACAGTTTATCCTCACCGGGGGGGGGGTTGGGTTGGGAGCTGCAGAGGGCCAGCGATTTGCCTCGTCAATCAGGGAACTGTGTATAGCCGCACTAATCTGGGGACTGAATATCAGCACAGCATTCGCTCCCCAGGCCAACAACACGAGAGGGCTAGAATACAAGGCCAGGGATGTACTTCTGAGGCTGTATAAGGCTCTGGTCAGACCCCATTTGGAGTATTGCGAGCAGTTTTGGGCCCCGTATCTAAGGAAGGATGTGCTTAACCTTGGAAAGGGTCCAGAGGAGGTTCACAAGAATGATCCCTGGAATGAAGAGCTTGTCGTATGAAGAACGGTTGAGGACTCTGGGTCTGTACTCGTTGGGAGTTTAGAAGGATGAGGGGGGAATCTTATTGAAACTTACAGGATACTGCGAGGCCTGGATAGAGTGGACGTGGAGAGGATGTTTCCACTTGTAGGAAAACTAGAACCAGAGGGCACAGCCTCAGACTGAAGGGACGATCCTTTAAAACAGAGATGAGGAGGAATGTCTTCAGCCAGAGGGTGGTGAATCTGTGGAACTCTTTGCCGCAGAAGGTTGTGGAGGTCAAATCACTGAGTGTCTTTAAGACAGAGACAGATAGGTTCTTGATTAATAAGGGGATCAGGGGTTATGGGGAGAAGGCAGGAGAATGGGGATGAGAAAAATATCAGCCATGATTGAATGGTGGAGCAGACTTGATGGGCCGAGTGGCCTAATTCTGCTCCCAGTTCTTATAACACTCCGTTCAAAGAGTTTAAAATGCATAGATTAACACGGATATTTTATTTGACTATTTGTAGCTTTTTAAAAAGTCCAGCAAACTTACGGCACAGTAGGTGGGTCTTGTATTAAAACATCCCGCACTTCATATCGTGGTCTCAGAGGATTGAACTCATTAATTTTAATCCTGGTCACGTTCCCTTGAAGGCCAAACACTTCAAGTAGTAAAGGAACCTGAAAAAGAAACATACACACTGACGTTCCCACACACCAGCAGGGCCTGGCCAACACGAGGAAGGCAAGACTCAAAAGTAACCCACCCCCCCCCCCCCTTCGCTTTGTCGATGTGATGTTTGTTCCACCAGCACGGACGTGGCCGGTGGTTAAATCAGGCGCGTGATCTGCTTGACACGGAACGGTTAGCAGTCTTGGCCTTCCTTCGAGGCGTCCACGCGGGATGGAAGACAAAAGTAAACGACCCTGGAAACTGATTACGGGTTTTGGGGGGGGGGGGGGGGGGGGGGGGGGGTTTTCCCGATGATCCGCGAGACAATAATAACAACCTTTTATTGTCGCAAGTATGAAGTTACTGTGGAAAGCCCCTGGTTGCCACATTCCGGCGCCTGTTCGGGGAGGCTGGTACGGGAATTGAACCCGCGCTGCTGGCCTTGTTCTACATCACAAACCAGCTGTCCAGCCCACAGGAGACGGACGCCAGTCTCTGTTCTTTCTGCTGGGCGTTTGGGAAAAGGGAGCGAGGGAAAACAGACGTCGTCCTGATCACAAATACAAGGAGGCCCCAACCAAAACATCCACCTCCATTTTCAAATCTTCCAGATCATGGAACAGACAGCACAGATGACCATTCGGCCCACTACGCCTCTGCTAGCTCTTTGAAGGAGCTATCCATTTCAGGCAGCTGTATGCCACATTAGAAAGCATCTCTCATTTCCCCCGGCTCTTTCACCAATCATTTTACATCTGATTACCAGTCCCTCCTGGTGGTGCAAACAGTTTGGTTCCTGTTCTACCCGAGCAGGAAACTTCAAAATTTGGGGCTCTTCCGAGTCATTCACAAAATTATTCCGAGGTTATCCACCCCCGACCCCTCGGAGTGGACCAAGGCGAGGGAATTCTCCACGTTCCACACACACGGGAGGCTAGGAAAGGCAGCGTTCAGAGGCCATCTTCACACCCACCTTATTAACTTCATTGACGAGCTGCAGCCTGACCACTTTCTCCGTCACCTCCAGTGAATTGAGCAGAGCTCGATAGGGGGAGTTCTCCGGCTTGACATTCCTCTGTCGCCTGGGGAAGAACACAAAGCTTGCGCTCGTCAGACACTTCTATCTCAAGTGCAATCCCGCGCGAAGCCACTGATGTAACAGCAGGCTGCCTGATGCGAGCCTGCCTCACAGGTGAGCCACAGAGGGAGAGGTGAGGGAACGCCTGGGGATCCTATCCTCACCAGAGGCCACATCTGCATATTTTCTCAAGAATCACTAACCTTTGCGGTCTTGGCTCAGGACCGGTTCGAGGGGCAAATGGCCTCCTCCTGCTACTGTTGTTTTTAATTTTCCCAATTAAACGACAATTTAGCGTGGCCAATCCACCTGCCCTGCACATCTTTGGGTTGTGGGGGTGAGACCCACGCAGACACGGGGAGAATGTGCAAACTCCACACGGACAGTGACCCAGAGCCGGGATCGAACCCGGGACCTCGGCACCGTGAAGCCCTGAACATACAGGTCTCTGCGGTAAAGAATTCACAGATTTACTACCCTCAACAGAGAAGAAATTCCTCCTCATCTCAGTCTTAAATCGGTGACCCCTTATTCTGAGATTATTCCCTTGGCCCCTAGGCTCTCCCACAAGGGAAACAACCTCTCAGAAACTATACCCTGTCAAGACTCCCCTGAGAATTCTCAATAAGATCGCCTCTCGTTGTTCTAAACGCCAATGAGCACAGGCCCAACCTACTCAAATGAAAATCCCTCCCTCCCGAGGATCAACCGAGTGAACCTTCTCTGGACAGCCTCCAGTGACTCAAACACACAAAGATTTTTGACCCTCGAGTTTTGCCAACACTTACTTGCAGAATGCACTTTGTTCACAGGTTTTGAAGTTACTTTTGTCTACAGATTCCACTGTTGTGATAGAAAGAGTCACCCAGGCCAGGACTACCCATCGTGCACTGTGAAGGGAGACAGAAAGCGGACATTTTCATCACCTGACTTGAGCTGGTGTAGGAGGACCCCATTCACTCCCCCCACCCGCCCGACGCAGAGCTTAGAGCAGTGGCGGGGGTGGGCCGGGGTAGGGTGCTCTTTCGGAGGGTCAGAGAAGACTCGATGGGTCAAATGGCCTCCTTCTGCACTGTAGGGATTGGAGCGTATGATTCTTCCTACCCTGTCTGAGGGGCGCTAGCGGTTCACGTGAAAGGAGGGGCAGGTCTCGCCGAGCTAGCACCTCCGCGGCAGTGCGGCGTGCCCTCAAGCACCGGCCCACATTGTCAGACCCAAACCCCCCCACCCAGTGGGACTCAGAATCCACCCTCACCAGGGGGAGGATCCACCACAGCGCACCAAGTCACTGGGTAACAATGCCGCCCACAGGCACAAATGATCCATGGGCACGGATGGGTGAACCCGGGGCTCCAGCTATTCGGCCACAAGAGGGACACTGCGTCCTCCAGGCGGTTGCCAACTCGGGTTGGCCACTTTCCGGGAGGCAGCCTCGACCCCGCGGCTGCTCCTTCGCCAACCCTCACACAGCCCGCCCGGGGGCGGCCCAGCCGCCCGGGAGCCCCGGGAGAGGGGGAGGGAAGGCGGTGGCAGTGAGTGAGGTGGCGGGGCAGCGGCCGGGAGCCTCCCGGGCAGCCCGGGAGGGTTGGCAGCCGGCCCGCAGGGTGAGGGAGGGGTCGGGTCCCGCGGGTTGATGTGGATCCCGGGGGGGGGGGGGGGGGGGACAGCGGCTGCCGGGCTCCGGGGCCGCACTCGCCCACCGCCCGAGCCCGGGGCGGGCACCGGCCCCCGGACCAGCTCCCGGCCGCTCAGCTTCACCTCAGCGCCGCCGCCATCTTGGCTCAGCTCGAGCCGCGTCGCGTGACGTCGGCGCGGGATTGACCTCGGCCCGGCCGCCCGGGTCCCGCCCCGCTGACACGTCACCGCGCGCCCATTGGCCCAGCGCGAAAAGGAGCGAGGCGGACGGCGTCACAGAGGGGCGGGGTCCAGGCTGCGTCACCAGGGGGCGGTACCGGCGTGTGAGTGACAGCTCTGTCTCTGGGCTGTGTGAGTGACAGCTCTGTCTCTGGGGGCTGTGTGAGTGACAGCTCTGTCTCTGGGCTGTGTGAGTGACAGCTCTGTCTCTGGGCTGTGTGAGTGACAGCTCTGTCTCTGGGGGCTGTGTGAGTGACAGCTCTGTCTCTGGGCTGTGTGAGTGACAGCTCTGTCCCTGGGCTGTGTGAGTGACAGCTCTGTCTCTGGGCTGTGTGAGTGACAGCTCTGTCCCTGGGCTGTGTGAGTGACAGCTCTGTCTCTGGGCTGTGTGAGTGACAGCTCTGTCTCTGGGGGCTGTGTGAGTGACAGCTCTGTCCCTGGGCTGTGTGAGTGACAGCTCTGTCTCTGGGCTGTGTGAGTGACAGCTCTGTCCCTGGGCTGTGTGAGTGACAGCTCTGTCTCTGGGCTGTGTGATTGACAGCTCTGTCTCTGGGCTGTGTGAGTGACAGCTCTGTCTCTGGGGGCTGTGTGAGTGACAGCTCTGTCTCTGGGGGCTGTGTGAGTGACAGCTCTGTCTCTGGGCTGTGTGAGTGACAGCTCTGTCTCTGGGCTGTGTGAGTGACAGCTCTGTCTCTGGGCTGTGTGAGTGACAGCTCTGTCTCTGGGCTGTGTGAGTGACAGCTCTGTCTCTGGACTGTGTGAGTGACAGCTCTGTCTCTGGGCTGTGTGAGTGACAGCTCTGTCTCTGGGGGCTGTGTGAGTGACAGCTCTGTCTCTGGGCTGTGTGAGTGACAGCTCTGTCCCTGGGCTGTGTGAGTGACAGCTCTGTCTCTGGGCTGTGTGATTGACAGCTCTGTCCCTGGGCTGTGTGAGTGACAGCTCTGTCCCTGGGCTGTGTGAGTGACAGCTCTGTCCCTGGGCTGTGTGAGTGACAGCTCTGTCCCTGGGCAGTGTGAGTGACAGCTCTGTCTCTGGGCTGTGTGAGTGACAGCTCTGTCCCTGGGCTGTGTGAGTGACAGCTCTGTCTCTGGGCTGTGTGATTGACAGCTCTGTCTCTGGGCTGTGTGAGTGACAGCTCTGTCTCTGGGGGCTGTGTGAGTGACAGTTCTGTCTCTGGGGGCTGTGTGAGTGACAGCTCTGTCTCTGGGGGCTGTGTGAGTGACAGCTCTGTCTCTGGGCTGTGTGAGTGACAGCTCTGTCTCTGGGCTGTGTGAGTGACAGCTCTGTCTCTGGGCTGTGTGAGTGACAGCTCTGTCTCTGGGCTGTGTGAGTGACAGCTCTGTCCCTGGGCTGTGTGAGTGACAGCTCTGTCTCTGGGCTGTGTGATTGACAGCTCTGTCCCTGGGCTGTGTGAGTGACAGCTCTGTCCCTGGGCTGTGTGAGTGACAGCTCTGTCCCTGGGCTGTGTGAGTGACAGCTCTGTCCCTGGGCTGTGTGAGTGACAGCTCTGTCTCTGGGGGCTGTGTGAGTGACAGCTCTGTCTCTGGGGGCTGTGTGAGTGACAGCTCTGTCTCTGGGCTGTGTGATTGACAGCTCTGTCCCTGGGCTGTGTGAGTGACAGCTCTGTCTCTGGGGGCTGTGTGAGTGACAGCTCTGTCCCTGGGCTGTGTGAGTGACAGCTCTGTCCCTGGGCTGTGTGAGTGACAGCTCTGTCCCTGGGCTGTGTGAGTGACAGCTCTGTCCCTGGGCTGTGTGAGTGACAGCTCTGTCTCTGGGGGCTGTGTGAGTGACAGCTCTGTCTCTGAGCTGTGAGAGTGACAGCTCTGTCTCTGGGCTGTGTGAGTGACAGCTCTGTCTCTGGGGGCTGTGTGAGTGACAGCTCTGTCCCTGGGCTGTGTGAGTGACAGCTCTGTCCCTGGGCTGTGTGAGTGACAGCTCTGTCCCTGGGCTGTGTGAGTGACAGCTCTGTCTCTGGGCTGTGTGAGTGACAGCTCTGTCTCTGGGCTGTGTGAGTGACAGCTCTGTCCCTGGGCTGTGTGAGTGACAGCTCTGTCTCTGGGTTGTGTGATTGACAGCTCTGTCCCTGGGCTGTGTGAGTGACAGCTCTGTCTCTGGGCTGTGTGAGTGACAGCTCTGACTCTGGGGGCTGTGTGATTGACAGCTCTGTCTCTGGGCTGTGTGAGTGACAGCTCTGTCTCTGGGGGCTGTGTGAGTGACAGCTCTGTCTCTGGGCTGTGTGAGTGACAGCTCTGTCTCTGGGCTGTGTGAGTGACAGCTCTGTCCCTGGGCTGTGTGAGTGACAGCTCTGTCTCTGGGCTGTGTGAGTGACAGCTCTGTCTCTGGGCTGTGTGAGTGACAGCTCTGTCTCTGGGCTGTGTGAGTGACAGCTCTGTCCCTGGGCTGTGTGAGTGACAGCTCTGTCTCTGGGCTGTGTGAGTGACAGCTCTGTCCCTGGGCTGTGTGAGTGACAGCTCTGTCTCTGGGGGCTGTGTGAGTGACAGCTCTGTCCCTGGGCTGTGTGATTGACAGCTCTGTCTCTGGGCTGTGTGAGTGACAGCTCTGTCTCTGGGGGCTGTGTGAGTGACAGCTCTGTCCCTGGGCTGTGTGAGTGACAGCTCTGTCTCTGGGCTGTGTGAGTGACAGCTCTGTCTCTGGGCTGTGTGAGTGACAGCTCTGTCTCTGGGCTGTGTGAGTGACAGCTCTGTCTCTGGGCTGTGTGAGTGACAGCTCTGTCCCTGGGCTGTGTGAGTGACAGCGCTGTCTCTGGGGGCTGTGTGAGTGACAGCTCTGTCTCTGGGCTGTGTGAGTGACAGCTCTGTCTCTGGGGGCTGTGTGAGTGACAGCTCTGTCTCTGGGCTGTGTGAGTGACAGCTCTGTCTCTGGGCTGTGTGAGTGACAGCTCTGTCTCTGGGCTGTGTGAGTGACAGCTCTGTCTCTGGGCTGTGTGAGTGACAGCTCTGTCCCTGGGCTGTGTGAGTGACAGCTCTGTCTCTGGGCTGTGTGATTGACAGCTCTGTCCCTGGGCTGTGTGAGTGACAGCTCTGTCCCTGGGCTGTGTGAGTGACAGCTCTGTCCATGGGCTGTGTGAGTGACAGCTCTGTCCCTGGGCAGTGTGAGTGACAGCTCTGTCTCTGGGCTGTGTGAGTGACAGCTCTGTCCCTGGGCTGTGTGAGTGACAGCTCTGTCTCTGGGCTGTGTGATTGACAGCTCTGTCTCTGGGCTGTGTGAGTGACAGCTCTGTCTCTGGGGGCTGTGTGAGTGACAGTTCTGTCTCTGGGGGCTGTGTGAGTGACAGCTCTGTCTCTGGGGGCTGTGTGAGTGACAGCTCTGTCTCTGGGCTGTGTGAGTGACAGCTCTGTCTCTGGGCTGTGTGAGTGACAGCTCTGTCTCTGGGCTGTGTGAGTGACAGCTCTGTCTCTGGGCTGTGTGAGTGACAGCTCTGTCCCTGGGCTGTGTGAGTGACAGCTCTGTCTCTGGGCTGTGTGATTGACAGCTCTGTCCCTGGGCTGTGTGAGTGACAGCTCTGTCCCTGGGCTGTGTGAGTGACAGCTCTGTCCCTGGGCTGTGTGAGTGACAGCTCTGTCCCTGGGCTGTGTGAGTGACAGCTCTGTCTCTGGGGGCTGTGTGAGTGACAGCTCTGTCTCTGGGGGCTGTGTGAGTGACAGCTCTGTCTCTGGGCTGTGTGATTGACAGCTCTGTCCCTGGGCTGTGTGAGTGACAGCTCTGTCTCTGGGGGCTGTGTGAGTGACAGCTCTGTCCCTGGGCTGTGTGAGTGACAGCTCTGTCCCTGGGCTGTGTGAGTGACAGCTCTGTCCCTGGGCTGTGTGAGTGACAGCTCTGTCCCTGGGCTGTGTGAGTGACAGCTCTGTCTCTGGGGGCTGTGTGAGTGACAGCTCTGTCTCTGAGCTGTGAGAGTGACAGCTCTGTCTCTGGGCTGTGTGAGTGACAGCTCTGTCTCTGGGGGCTGTGTGAGTGACAGCTCTGTCCCTGGGCTGTGTGAGTGACAGCTCTGTCCCTGGGCTGTGTGAGTGACAGCTCTGTCCCTGGGCTGTGTGAGTGACAGCTCTGTCTCTGGGCTGTGTGAGTGACAGCTCTGTCTCTGGGCTGTGTGAGTGACAGCTCTGTCCCTGGGCTGTGTGAGTGACAGCTCTGTCTCTGGGTTGTGTGATTGACAGCTCTGTCCCTGGGCTGTGTGAGTGACAGCTCTGTCTCTGGGCTGTGTGAGTGACAGCTCTGACTCTGGGGGCTGTGTGATTGACAGCTCTGTCTCTGGGCTGTGTGAGTGACAGCTCTGTCTCTGGGGGCTGTGTGAGTGACAGCTCTGTCTCTGGGCTGTGTGAGTGACAGCTCTGTCTCTGGGCTGTGTGAGTGACAGCTCTGTCCCTGGGCTGTGTGAGTGACAGCTCTGTCTCTGGGCTGTGTGAGTGACAGCTCTGTCTCTGGGCTGTGTGAGTGACAGCTCTGTCTCTGGGCTGTGTGAGTGACAGCTCTGTCCCTGGGCTGTGTGAGTGACAGCTCTGTCTCTGGGCTGTGTGAGTGACAGCTCTGTCCCTGGGCTGTGTGAGTGACAGCTCTGTCTCTGGGGGCTGTGTGAGTGACAGCTCTGTCCCTGGGCTGTGTGATTGACAGCTCTGTCTCTGGGCTGTGTGAGTGACAGCTCTGTCTCTGGGGGCTGTGTGAGTGACAGCTCTGTCCCTGGGCTGTGTGAGTGACAGCTCTGTCTCTGGGCTGTGTGAGTGACAGCTCTGTCTCTGGGCTGTGTGAGTGACAGCTCTGTCTCTGGGCTGTGTGAGTGACAGCTCTGTCTCTGGGCTGTGTGAGTGACAGCTCTGTCCCTGGGCTGTGTGAGTGACAGCGCTGTCTCTGGGGGCTGTGTGAGTGACAGCTCTGTCTCTGGGCTGTGTGAGTGACAGCTCTGTCTCTGGGGGCTGTGTGAGTGACAGCTCTGTCTCTGGGCTGTGTGAGTGACAGCTCTGTCTCTGGGGGCTGTGTGAGTGACAGCTCTGTCTCTGGGCTGTGAGATTGACAGCTCTGTCTCTGGGCTGTGTGAGTGACAGCTCTGTCTCTGGGCTGTGTGAGTGACAGCTCTGTCCCTGGGCTGTGTGAGTGACAGCGCTGTCTCTGGGGGCTGTGTGAGTGACAGCTCTGTCTCTGGGCTGTGTGAGTGACAGCTCTGTCTCTGGGCTGTGTGAGTGACAGCTCTGTCCCTGGGCTGTGTGAGTGACAGCTCTGTCTCTGGGCTGTATGAGTGACAGCTCTGTCTCTGGGCTGTGTGAGTGACAGCTCTGTCTCTGGGCTGTGTGAGTGACAGCGATGTCTCTGGGCTGTGTGAGTGACAGCTCTGTCCCTGGGGGCTGTGTGAGTGACAGCTCTGTCCCTGGGGGCTGTGTGAGTGACAGCTCTGTCCCTGGGCTGTGTGAGTGACAGCTCTGTCTCTGGGGGCTGTGTGATTGACAGCTCTGTCCCTGGGCTGTGTGAGTGACAGCTCTGTCTCTGGGCTGTGTGAGTGACAGCTGTGTCTCTGGGCTGTGTGAGTGACAGCTCTGTCCCTGGGGGCTGTGTGAGTGACAGCTCTGTCTCTGGGGGCTGTGTGATTGACAGCTCTGTCCCTGGGCTGTGTGAGTGACAGCTCTGTCCCTGGGCTGTGTGAGTGACAGCTCTGTCTCTGGGCTGTGTGAGTGACAGCTCTGTCTCTGGGCTGTATGAGTGACAGCTCTGTCTCTGGGGGCTGTGTGATTGACAGCTCTGTCCCTGGGCTGTGTGAGTGACAGCTCTGTCTCTGGGCTGTGTGAGTGACAGCTGTGTCTCTGGGCTGTGTGAGTGACAGCTCTGTCTCTGGGGGCTGTGTGAGTGACAGCTCTGTCCCTGGACTGTGTGATTGACAGCTCTGTCTCTGGGCTGTGTGAGTGACAGCTCTGTCCCTGGGGGCTGTGTGAGTGACAGCTCTGTCTCTGGGTGCTGTGTGAGTGACAGCTCTGTCTCTGGGCTGTGTGAGTGACAGCTCTGTCCCTGGGCTGTGTGAGTGACAGCTCTGTCTCTGGGCTGTGTGAGTGACAGCTCTGTCTCTGGGCTGTGTGAGTGACAGCTCTGTCTCTGGGTTGTGTGAGTGACAGCTCTGTCTCTGGGCTGTGTGAGTGACAGCTCTGTCTCTGGGCTGTGTGAGTGACAGCTCTGTCCCTGGGAGCTGTGTGAGTGACAGCTCTGTCCCTGGGCTGTGTGAGTGACAGCTCTGTCTCTGGGCTGTGTGACTGACAGCTCTGTCTCTGGGCTGTGTGAGTGACAGCTCTGTCTCTGGGCTGTGTGAGTGACAGCTCTGTCCCTGGGTTGTGTGATTGACAGCTCTGTCTCTGGGCTGTGTGAGTGACAGCTCTGTCTCTGGGCTGTGTGAGTGACAGCTCTGTCTCTGGGCTGTGTGAGTGACAGCTCTGTCTCTCGGCTGTGTGAGTGACAGCTCTGTCCCTGGGGGCTGTGTGAGTGACAGCTCTGTCTCTGGGCTGTGTGAGTGACAGCTCTGTCCCTGGGCTGTGTGAGTGACAGCTCTGTCTCTGGGCTGTGTGAGTGACAGCTCTGTCTCTGGGCTGTGTGAGTGACAGCTTTGTCTCTGGGCTGTGTGAGTGACAGCTCTGTCTCTGGGCTGTGTGAGTGACAGCTCTGTCTCTGGGCTGTGTGAGTGACAGCTCTGTCTCTGGGCTGTGTGAGTGACAGCTCTGTCTCTGGGGGCTGTGTGAGTGACAGCTCCGTCCCTGGGCTGTGTGAGTGACAGCTCTGTCTCTGGGCTGTGTGAGTGACAGCTCTGTCCCTGGGCTGTGTGAGTGACAGCTCTGTCTCTGGGGGCTGTGTGAGTGACAGCTCTGTCGCTGGGCTGTGTGAGTGACAGCTCTGTCGCTGGGCTGTGTGAGTGACAGCTCTGTCCCTGGGCTGTGTGAGTGACAGCTCTGTCTCTGGGGGCTGTGTGAGTGACAGCTCTGTCCCTGGGGGCTGTGTGAGTGACAGCTCTGTCTCTGGGGGCTGTGTGAGTGACAGCTCTGTCCCTGGGCTGTGTGAGTGACAGCTCTGTCTCTGGGCTGTGTGATTGACAGCTCTGTCTCTGGGCAGTGTGAGTGACAGCTCTGTCTCTGGGCTGTGTGAGTGACAGCTCTGTCTCTGGGCTGTGTGAGTGACAGCTCTGTCCCTGGGCTGTGTGAGTGACAGCTCTGTCCCTGGGCTGTGTGAGTGACTGCTCTGTCCCTGGGCTGTGTGAGTGACAGCTCTGTCCCTGGGCTGTGTGATTGACAGCTCTGTCGCTGGGCTGTGTGAGTGACAGCTCTGTCCCTGGGGGCTGTGTGATTGATAGCTCTGTCTCTGGGGGCTGTGTGAGTGACAGCTCTGTCTCTGGGCTGTGTGAGTGACAGCTCTGTCTCTGGGCTGTGTGAGTGACAGCTCTGTCCCTGGGGGCTGTGTGAGTGACAGCTCTGTCGCTGGGCTGTGTGAGTGACAGCTCTGTCCCTGGGCTGTGTGAGTGACAGCTCTGTCTCTGGGTTGTGTGAGTGACAGCTCTGTCGCTGGGCTGTGTGAGTGACAGCTCTGTCTCTGGGCTGTGTGAGTGACAGCTCTGTCTCTGGGCTGTGTGAGTGACAGCTCTGTCGCTGGGCTGTGTGAGTGACAGCTCTGTCCCTGGGCTGTGTGAGTGACAGCTCTGTCCCTGGGCTGTGTGAGTGACAGCTCTGTCTCTGGGCTGTGTGAGTGACAGCTCTGTCTCTGGGGGCTGTGTGAGTGACAGCTCTGTCTCTGGGCTGTGAGAGTGACAGCTCTGTCTCTGGGCTGTGAGAGTGACAGCTCTGTCTCTGGGGGCTGTGTGAGTGACAGCTCTGTCTCTGGGGGCTGTGTGAGTGACAGCTCTGTCTCTGGGCTGTGTGAGTGACTGCTCTGTCTCTGGGGGCTGTGTGAGTGACTGCTCTGTCTCTAGGGGCTGTGTGAGTGACAGCTCTGTCTCTGGGGGCTGTGTGAGTGACAGCTCTGTCCCTGGGCTGTGTGAGTGACAGCTCTGTCTCTGGGCTGTGTGAGTGACAGCTCTGTCTCTGGGCTGTGTGAGTGACAGCTCTGTCCCTGGGCTGTGTGAGTGACAGCTCTGTCTCTGGGCTGTGTGAGTGACAGCTCTGTCCCTGGGCTGTGTGAGTGACAGCTCTGTCTCTGGGCTGTGTGCGTGACAGCTCTGTCTCTGGGGGCTGTGTGAGTGACAGCTCTGTCCCTGGGGGCTGTGTGAGTGACAGCTCTGTCTCTGGGCTGTGTGAGTGACAGCTCTGTCTCTGGGGGCTGTGTGAGTGACAGCTCTGTCTCTGGGGGTTGTGTGAGTGACAGCTCTGTCTCTGGGCTGTGTGAGTGACAGCTCTGTCTCTGGGCTGTGTGAGTGACAGCTCTGTCCCTGGGGGCTGTGTGATTGACAGCGCTGTCTCTGGGCTGTGTGAGTGACAGCTCTGTCTCTGGGCTGTGTGAGTGACAGCTCTGTCTCTGGGCTGTGTGAGTGACAGCTCTGTCCCTGGGCTGTGTGAGTGACAGCTCTGTCCCTGAGCTGTGTGAGTGACAGCTCTGTCTCTGGGGGCTGTGTGAGTGACAGCTCTGTCTCTGGGGGCTGTGTGTGTGACAGCTCTGTCCCTGGGCTGTGTGAGTGACAGCTCTGTCCCTGGGCTGTGTGAGTGACAGCTCTGTCTCTGGGTGCTGTGTGAGTGACAGCTCTGTCCCTGGGCTGTGTGAGTGACAGCTCTGTCCCTGGGCTGTGTGAGTGACAGCTCTGTCTCTGGGCTGTGTGAGTGACAGCTCTGTCTCTGGGCTGTGTGACTGACAGCTCTGTCTCTGGGCTGTGTGAGTGACAGCTCTGTCTCGGGGCTGTGTGAGTGACAGCTCTGTCTCTGGTCTGTGTGAGTGACAGCTCTGTCTCTGGGCTGTGTGAGTGACAGCTCTGTCTCTGGGCTGTGTGAGTGACAGCTCTGTCTCTGGGGGCTGTGTGAGTGACAGCTCTGTCCCTGTGGGCTGTGTGAGTGACAGCTCTGTCTCTGGGCTGTGTGAGTGACAGCTCTGTCTCTGGTCTGTGTGAGTGACAGCTCTGTCTCTGGGGTGTGTGAGTGACAGCTCTGTCTCTGGGGGCTGTGTGAGTGACAGCTCTGTCTCTGGGGGTTGTGTGAGTGACAGCTCTGTCTCTGGTCTGTGTGAGTGACAGCTCTGTCTCTGGGCTGTGTGAGTGACAGCTCTGTCCCTGAGCTGTGTGAGTGACAGCTCTGTCTCTGGGGGCTGTGTGAGTGACAGCTCTGTCTCTGGGCTGTGTGAGTGACAGCTCTGTCTCTGGGCTGTGTGAGTGACAGCTCTGTCTCTGGGTGTTGTGTGAGTGACAGCTCTGTCTCTGGGCTGTGTGAGTGACAGCTCTGTCCCTGGGCTGTGTGAGTGACAGCTCTGTCCCTGGGCTGTGTGAGTGACAGCTCTGTCCCTGGGCTGTGTGAGTGACAGCTCTGTCCCTGAGCTGTGTGAGTGACAGCTCTGTCTCTGGGGGCTGTGTGAGTGACAGTTCTGTCTCTGGTGGCTGTGTGAGTGACAGTTCTGTCTCTGGGGGCTGTGTGAGTGACAGCTCTGTCTCTGGGGGCTGTGTGAGTGACAGCTCTGTCCCTGGGCTGTGTGAGTGACAGCTCTGTCCCTGAGCAGTGTGATCGACAGCTCCATCTCTGGGCTGTGTGAGTGACAGCTCTGTCCCTGGACTGTGAGTGACAGCTCTGTCTCTGGGCTGTGTGAGTGACAGCTCTGTCCCTGAGCTGTGTGAGTGACAGCTCTGTCTCTGGGGGCTGTGTGAGTGACAGCTCTGTCCCTGGGCTGTGTGAGTGACAGCTCTGTCTCTGGGCTGTGTGAGTGACAGCTCTGTCCCTGGGCTGTGTGAGTGACATCCCTGTCTCTGGGCTGTGTGAGTGACAGCTCTGTCTCTGGGCTGTGTGAGTGACAGCTCTGTCTCTGGGGGCTGTGTGAGTGACAGCTCTGTCTCTGGGCTGTGTGAGTGACATCCCTGTCTCTGGGCTGTGTGAGTGACAGCTCTGTCTCTAGGCTGTGTGAGTGACATCCCTGTCTCTGGGCTGTGTGAGTGACAGCTCTGTCTCTGGGCTGTGTCAGTGACAGCTCTGTCCCCGGGCTGTGTGATTGACAGCTCTGTCTCTGGGCTGTGTGTGTGACAGCTCTGTCTCTGGGCTGTGTGAGTGACAGCTCTGTCTCTGGGGGCTGTGTGAGTGACAGCTCTGTCCCTGGGCTGTGTGAGTGACAGCTCTGTCCCTGGGCTGTGTGAGTACCAGCTCTGTCCCTGGGCTGTGTGAGTGACAGCTCTGTCCCTGGGCTGTGTGAGTGACAGCTCTGTTCCTGGGCTGTGTGAGTGACAGCTCTGTTCCTGGGCTGTGTGAGTGACAGCTCTGTCCCTGGGCTGTGTGAGTGACAGCTCTGTCTCTGGGCTGTGTGAGTGACAGCTCTGTCTCTGGGCTGTGTGAGTGACAGCTCTGTCTCTGGGCTGTGTGAGTGACAGCTCTGTCTCTGGGCTGTGTGAGTGACAGCTCTGTTCCTGGGCTGTGTGAGTGACAGCTCTGTCTCTGGGCTGTGTGAGTGACAGCTCTGTCCCTGGGCTGTGTGAGTGACAGCTCTGTCCCTGGGCTGTGTGAGTGACAGCTCTGTCTCTGGGCTGTGTGAGTGACAGCTCTGTCTCTGGGGGCTGTGTGAGTGACAGCTCTGTCTCTGGGCTGTGTGAGTGACAGCTCTGTCCCTGGGCTGTGTGAGTGACAGCTCTGTCTCTGGGGGCTGTGTGAGTGACAGCTCTGTCTCTGATCTGTGTGAGTGACAGCTCTGTCTCTGGGGGCTGTGTGAGTGACAGCTCTGTCCCTGGGCTGTGTGAGTGACAGCTCTGTCTCTGGGGGCTGTGTGAGTGACAGCTCTGTCCCTGGGCTGTGTGATTGACAGCTCTGTCTCTGGGCTGTGAGATTGACAGCTCTGTCCCTGGGCTGTGTGAGTGACAGCTCTGTCTCTGGGGGCTGTGTGAGTGACAGCTCTGTCCCTGGGGGCTGTGTGAGTGACAGCTCTGTCTCTGGGCTGTGTGAGTGACAGCTCTGTCTCTGGGGGCTGTGTGAGTGACAGCTCTGTCCCTGGGCTGTGTGAGTGACAGCTCTGTCTCTGGGCTGTGTGAGTGACAGCTCTGTCTCTGGCTGTGTGAGTGACAGCTCTGTCCCTGGGCTGTGTGAGTGACAGCTCTGTCTCTGGGCTGTGAGTGACAGCTCTGTCCCTGGGCTGTGTGATTGACAGCACTGTCTCTGGGGGCTGTGTGAGTGACAGCTCTGTCTCTGGGCTGTGTGATTGACAGCACTTTCTCTGGGGGCTGTGTGAGTGACAGCTCTGTCTCTGGGGGCTGTGTGAGTGACAGCTCTGTCTCTGGGTTGTGTGAGTGACAGCTCTGTCTCTGGGCTGAGTGAGTGACAGCTCTGTCTCTGGACTGTGTGAGTGACAGCTCTGTCTCTGGGCTGTGTGAGTGACAGCTCTGTCCCTGGGCTGTGTGAGTGACAGCTCTGTCCCTGGGGGCTGTGTGAGTGACAGCTCTGTCCCTGGGCTGTGTGAGTGACAGCTCTGTCTCTTGGCTGTGTGAGTGACAGCTCTGTCTCTGGGCTGTGTGAGTGACAGCTCTGTCCCTGGGCTGTGTGAGTGACAGCTCTGTCTCTGGGCTGTGTGAGTGACAGCTCTGTCTCTGGGCTGTGTGAGTGACAGCTCTGTCTCTGGGCTGTGTGAGTGACAGCTCTGTCCCTGGGCTGTGTGAGTGACAGCTCTGTCCCTGGGCTGTGTGAGTGACAGCTCTGTCTCTGGGCTGTTTGAGTGACAGCTCTGTCTCTGGGCTGTGTGAGTGACAGCTCTGTCTCTGGGCTTTGTGAGTGACAGCTCTGTCCCTGGGCTGTGTGAGTGACAGCTCTGTCTCTGGGCTGTGTGATTGACAGCTCTGTCCCTGGGGGCTGTGTGAGTGACAGCTCTGTCTCTGGGCTGCGTGAGTGACAGCTCTGTCTCTGGGCTGTGTGAGTGACAGCTCTGTCTCTGGGCTGTGTGAGTGACAGCTCTGTCTCTGGGCTGTGTGAGTGACAGCTCTGTCTCTGGGGGCTCTGTGATTGACAGCTCTGTCTCTGGGCTGTGAGAGTGACAGCTCTGTCTCTGGGGGCTGTGTGAGTGACAGCTCTGTCTCTGGGGGCTGTGTGAGTGACAGCTCTGTCCCTGGGCTGTGTGAGTGACAGCTCTGTCTCTGGGCTGTGTGAGTGACAGCTCTGTCTCTGGGCTGTGTGAGTGACAGCTCTGTCCCCGGGCCGTGTGAGTGACAGCTCTGTCCCTGGGCTGTGTGAGTGACAGCTCTGTCTCTGGGCTGTGTGAGTGACAGCTCTGTCCCTGGGCTGTGTGAGTGACAGCTGTGTCTCTGGGGGCTGTGTGAGTGACAGCTCTGTCCCTGGGCTGTGTGAGTGACAGCTCTGTCTCTGGGCTGTGTGAGTGACAGCTCTGTCTCTGGGCTGTGTGAGTGACAGCTCTGTCTCTGGGGGCTGTGTGAGTGACAGCTCTGTCTCTGGGCTGTGTGAGTGACAGCTCTGTCCCTGGGCTGTGTGAGTGACAGCTCTGTCCCTGGGCTGTGTGAGTGACAGCTCTGTCTCTTGGCTGTGTGAGTGACAGCTCTGTCTCTGGGCTGTGTGAGTGACAGCTCTGTCTCTGGGCTGTATGAGTGACAGCTCTGTCCCTGGGCTGTGTGAGTGACAGCTCTGTCTCTGGGGGCTGTGTGAGTGACAGCTCTGTCCCTGGGCTGTGTGAGTGACAGCTCTGTCCCTGGGCTGTGTGAGTGACAGCTCTGTCTCTGGGGGCTGTGTGATTGACAGCTCTGTATCTGGGCTGAGTGAGTGACAGCTCTGTCCCTGGGCTGTGTGAGTGACCGCTCTGTCCCTGGGCTGTGTGATTGACAGCTCTGTCTCTGGGCTGAGTGAGTGACAGCTCTGTCTCTGGGCTGTGTGAGTGACAGCTCTGTCCCTGGGCTGTGTGATTGACAGCTCTGTCTCTGGTGGCTGTGTGAGTGACAGCTCTGTCTCTGGGCTGTGTGAGTGACAGCTCTGTCCCTGGGCTGTGTGAGTGACAGCTCTGTCCCTGGGGGCTGTGTGAGTGACAGCTCTGTCCCTGGGCTGTGTGAGTGACAGCTCTGTCTCTGGGCTGTGTGAGTGACAGCTCTGTCCCTGGGCTGTGTGAGTGACAGCTCTGTCCCTGGGCTGTGTGAGTGACAGCTCTGTCTCTGGGCTGTGTGAGTGACAGCTCTGTCCCTGGGCTGTGTGATTGACAGCTCTGTCTCTGGGGGCTGTGTGAGTGACAGCTGTGTCCCTGGGCTGTGTGAGTGACAGCTCTGTCCCTGGGCTGTGTGAGTGACAGCTCTGTCTCTGGGCTGTGTGAGTGACAGCTCTGTCCCTGGGCTGTGTGATTGACAGCTCTGTCTCTGGGCTGTGTGAGTGACAGCTCTGTCTCTGGGCTGTGTGAGTGACAGCTCTGTCCCTGGGCTGTGTGAGTGACAGCTGTGTCTCTGGGCTGTGAGATTGACAGCTCTGTCCCTGGGGGCTGTGTGATTGACAGCTCTGTCCCTGGGCTGTGTGATTGACAGCTCTGTCTCTGGGGGCTGTGTGAGTGACAGCTCTGTCTCTGGGCTGTGTGAGTGACAGCTCTGTCCCTGGGCTGTGTGAGTGACAGCTCTGTCCCTGGGCTGTGTGAGTGACAGCTCTGTCTCTGGGGGCTGTGTGTGTGACAGCTCTGTCTCTGGGCTGTGTGTGTGACAGCTCTGTCTCTGGGCTGTGTGAGTGACAGCTGTGTCCCTGGGCTGTGTGAGTGACAGCTCTGTCCCTGGGCTGTGTGAGTGACAGCTCTGTCTCTGGGCTGTGTGAGTGACAGCTCTGTCTCTGGGCTGTGTGATTGACAGCTCTGTCTCTGGGCAGTGTGAGTGACAGCTCTGTCTCTGGGCTGTGTGAGTGACAGCTCTGTCTCTGGGCTGTGTGAGTGACAGCTCTGTCCCTGGGCTGTGTGAGTGACAGCTCTGTCCCTGGGCTGTGTGAGTGACTGCTCTGTCCCTGGGCTGTGTGAGTGACAGCTCTGTCCCTGGGCTGTGTGATTGACAGCTCTGTCGCTGGGCTGTGTGAGTGACAGCTCTGTCCCTGGGGGCTGTGTGATTGATAGCTCTGTCTCTGGGGGCTGTGTGAGTGACAGCTCTGTCTCTGGGCTGTGTGAGTGACAGCTCTGTCTCTGGGCTGTGTGAGTGACAGCTCTGTCCCTGGGGGCTGTGTGAGTGACAGCTCTGTCGCTGGGCTGTGTGAGTGACAGCTCTGTCCCTGGGCTGTGTGAGTGACAGCTCTGTCTCTGGGCTGTGTGAGTGACAGCTCTGTCGCTGGGCTGTGTGAGTGACAGCTCTGTCTCTGGGCTGTGTGAGTGACAGCTCTGTCTCTGGGCTGTGTGAGTGACAGCTCTGTCGCTGGGCTGTGTGAGTGACAGCTCTGTCCCTGGGCTGTGTGAGTGACAGCTCTGTCCCTGGGCTGTGTGAGTGACAGCTCTGTCTCTGGGCTGTGTGAGTGACAGCTCTGTCTCTGGGGGCTGTGTGAGTGACAGCTCTGTCTCTGGGCTGTGAGAGTGACAGCTCTGTCTCTGGGCTGTGAGAGTGACAGCTCTGTCTCTGGGGGCTGTGTGAGTGACAGCTCTGTCTCTGGGGGCTGTGTGAGTGACAGCTCTGTCTCTGGGCTGTGTGAGTGACTGCTCTGTCTCTGGGGGCTGTGTGAGTGACTGCTCTGTCTCTGGGGGCTGTGTGAGTGACAGCTCTGTCTCTGGGGGCTGTGTGAGTGACAGCTCTGTCCCTGGGCTGTGTGAGTGACAGCTCTGTCTCTGGGCTGTGTGAGTGACAGCTCTGTCTCTGGGCTGTGTGAGTGACAGCTCTGTCCCTGGGCTGTGTGAGTGACAGCTCTGTCTCTGGGCTGTGTGAGTGACAGCTCTGTCCCTGGGCTGTGTGAGTGACAGCTCTGTCTCTGGGCTGTGTGCGTGACAGCTCTGTCTCTGGGGGCTGTGTGAGTGACAGCTCTGTCCCTGGGGGCTGTGTGAGTGACAGCTCTGTCTCTGGGCTGTGTGAGTGACAGCTCTGTCTCTGGGGGCTGTGTGAGTGACAGCTCTGTCTCTGGGGGTTGTGTGAGTGACAGCTCTGTCTCTGGGCTGTGTGAGTGACAGCTCTGTCTCTGGGCTGTGTGAGTGACAGCTCTGTCCCTGGGGGCTGTGTGATTGACAGCGCTGTCTCTGGGCTGTGTGAGTGACAGCTCTGTCTCTGGGCTGTGTGAGTGACAGCTCTGTCTCTGGGCTGTGTGAGTGACAGCTCTGTCCCTGGGCTGTGTGAGTGACAGCTCTGTCCCTGAGCTGTGTGAGTGACAGCTCTGTCTCTGGGGGCTGTGTGAGTGACAGCTCTGTCTCTGGGGGCTGTGTGTGTGACAGCTCTGTCCCTGGGCTGTGTGAGTGACAGCTCTGTCCCTGGGCTGTGTGAGTGACAGCTCTGTCTCTGGGTGCTGTGTGAGTGACAGCTCTGTCCCTGGGCTGTGTGAGTGACAGCTCTGTCCCTGGGCTGTGTGAGTGACAGCTCTGTCTCTGGGCTGTGTGAGTGACAGCTCTGTCTCTGGGCTGTGTGACTGACAGCTCTGTCTCTGGGCTGTGTGAGTGACAGCTCTGTCTCTGGGCTGTGTGAGTGACAGCTCTGTCTCTGGGCTGTGTGAGTGACAGCTCTGTCCCTGGGCTGTGTGAGTGACAGCTCTGTCTCGGGGCTGTGTGAGTGACAGCTCTGTCTCTGGTCTGTGTGAGTGACAGCTCTGTCTCTGGGCTGTGTGAGTGACAGCTCTGTCTCTGGGCTGTGTGAGTGACAGCTCTGTCTCTGGGGGCTGTGTGAGTGACAGCTCTGTCCCTGTGGGCTGTGTGAGTGACAGCTCTGTCTCTGGGCTGTGTGAGTGACAGCTCTGTCTCTGGTCTGTGTGAGTGACAGCTCTGTCTCTGGGCTGTGTGAGTGACAGCTCTGTCTCTGGTGGCTGTGTGAGTGACAGCTCTGTCTCTGGGGGTTGTGTGAGTGACAGCTCTGTCTCTGGTCTGTGTGAGTGACAGCTCTGTCTCTGGGCTGTGTGAGTGACAGCTCTGTCCCTGAGCTGTGTGAGTGACAGCTCTGTCTCTGGGGGCTGTGTGAGTGACAGCTCTGTCTCTGGGCTGTGTGAGTGACAGCTCTGTCTCTGGGCTGTGTGAGTGACAGCTCTGTCTCTGGGTGTTGTGTGAGTGACAGCTCTGTCTCTGGGCTGTGTGAGTGACAGCTCTGTCCCTGGGCTGTGTGAGTGACAGCTCTGTCCCTGGGCTGTGTGAGTGACAGCTCTGTCCCTGGGCTGTGTGAGTGACAGCTCTGTCCCTGAGCTGTGTGAGTGACAGCTCTGTCTCTGGGGGCTGTGTGAGTGACAGTTCTGTCTCTGGGGGCTGTGTGAGTGACAGTTCTGTCTCTGGGGGCTGTGTGAGTGACAGCTCTGTCTCTGGGGGCTGTGTGAGTGACAGCTCTGTCCCTGGGCTGTGTGAGTGACAGCTCTGTCCCTGAGCAGTGTGATCGACAGCTCCATCTCTGGGCTGTGTGAGTGACAGCTCTGTCCCTGGACTGTGAGTGACAGCTCTGTCTCTGGGCTGTGTGAGTGACAGCTCTGTCCCTGAGCTGTGTGAGTGACAGCTCTGTCTCTGGGGGCTGTGTGAGTGACAGCTCTGTCCCTGGGCTGTGTGAGTGACAGCTCTGTCTCTGGGCTGTGTGAGTGACAGCTCTGTCCCTGGGCTGTGTGAGTGACATCCCTGTCTCTGGGCTGTGTGAGTGACAGCTCTGTCTCTGGGCTGTGTGAGTGACAGCTCTGTCTCTGGGGGCTGTGTGAGTGACAGCTCTGTCTCTGGGCTGTGTGAGTGACATCCCTGTCTCTGGGCTGTGTGAGTGACAGCTCTGTCTCTAGGCTGTGTGAGTGACATCCCTGTCTCTGGGCTGTGTGAGTGACAGCTCTGTCTCTGGGCTGTGTCAGTGACAGCTCTGTCCCCGGGCTGTGTGATTGACAGCTCTGTCTCTGGGCTGTGTGTGTGACAGCTCTGTCTCTGGGCTGTGTGAGTGACAGCTCTGTCTCTGGGGGCTGTGTGAGTGACAGCTCTGTCCCTGGGCTGTGTGAGTGACAGCTCTGTCCCTGGGCTGTGTGAGTACCAGCTCTGTCCCTGGGCTGTGTGAGTGACAGCTCTGTCCCTGGGCTGTGTGAGTGACAGCTCTGTTCCTGGGCTGTGTGAGTGACAGCTCTGTTCCTGGGCTGTGTGAGTGACAGCTCTGTCCCTGGGCTGTGTGAGTGACAGCTCTGTCTCTGGGCTGTGTGAGTGACAGCTCTGTCTCTGGGCTGTGTGAGTGACAGCTCTGTCTCTGGGCTGTGTGAGTGACAGCTCTGTCTCTGGGCTGTGTGAGTGACAGCTCTGTTCCTGGGCTGTGTGAGTGACAGCTCTGTCTCTGGGCTGTGTGAGTGACAGCTCTGTCCCTGGGCTGTGTGAGTGACAGCTCTGTCCCTGGGCTGTGTGAGTGACAGCTCTGTCCCTGAGCTGTGTGAGTGACAGCTCTGTCTCTGGGGGCTGTGTGAGTGACAGTTCTGTCTCTGGGGGCTGTGTGAGTGACAGTTCTGTCTCTGGGGGCTGTGTGAGTGACAGCTCTGTCTCTGGGGGCTGTGTGAGTGACAGCTCTGTCCCTGGGCTGTGTGAGTGACAGCTCTGTCCCTGAGCAGTGTGATCGACAGCTCCATCTCTGGGCTGTGTGAGTGACAGCTCTGTCCCTGGACTGTGAGTGACAGCTCTGTCTCTGGGCTGTGTGAGTGACAGCTCTGTCCCTGAGCTGTGTGAGTGACAGCTCTGTCTCTGGGCTGTGTGAGTGACAGCTCTGTCCCTGGGCTGTGTGAGTGACATCCCTGTCTCTGGGCTGTGTGAGTGACAGCTCTGTCTCTGGGCTGTGTGAGTGACAGCTCTGTCTCTGGGGGCTGTGTGAGTGACAGCTCTGTCTCTGGGCTGTGTGAGTGACATCCCTGTCTCTGGGCTGTGTGAGTGACAGCTCTGTCTCTAGGCTGTGTGAGTGACATCCCTGTCTCTGGGCTGTGTGAGTGACAGCTCTGTCTCTGGGCTGTGTCAGTGACAGCTCTGTCCCCGGGCTGTGTGATTGACAGCTCTGTCTCTGGGCTGTGTGTGTGACAGCTCTGTCTCTGGGCTGTGTGAGTGACAGCTCTGTCTCTGGGGGCTGTGTGAGTGACAGCTCTGTCCCTGGGCTGTGTGAGTGACAGCTCTGTCCCTGGGCTGTGTGAGTACCAGCTCTGTCCCTGGGCTGTGTGAGTGACAGCTCTGTCCCTGGGCTGTGTGAGTGACAGCTCTGTTCCTGGGCTGTGTGAGTGACAGCTCTGTTCCTGGGCTGTGTGAGTGACAGCTCTGTCCCTGGGCTGTGTGAGTGACAGCTCTGTCTCTGGGCTGTGTGAGTGACAGCTCTGTCTCTGGGCTGTGTGAGTGACAGCTCTGTCTCTGGGCTGTGTGAGTGACAGCTCTGTCTCTGGGCTGTGTGAGTGACAGCTCTGTTCCTGGGCTGTGTGAGTGACAGCTCTGTCTCTGGGCTGTGTGAGTGACAGCTCTGTCCCTGGGCTGTGTGAGTGACAGCTCTGTCCCTGGGCTGTGTGAGTGACAGCTCTGTCTCTGGGCTGTGTGAGTGACAGCTCTGTCTCTGGGGGCTGTGTGAGTGACAGCTCTGTCTCTGGGCTGTGTGAGTGACAGCTCTGTCCCTGGGCTGTGTGAGTGACAGCTCTGTCTCTGGGGGCTGTGTGAGTGACAGCTCTGTCTCTGATCTGTGTGAGTGACAGCTCTGTCTCTGGGGGCTGTGTGAGTGACAGCTCTGTCCCTGGGCTGTGTGAGTGACAGCTCTGTCTCTGGGGGCTGTGTGAGTGACAGCTCTGTCCCTGGGCTGTGTGATTGACAGCTCTGTCTCTGGGCTGTGAGATTGACAGCTCTGTCCCTGGGCTGTGTGAGTGACAGCTCTGTCTCTGGGGGCTGTGTGAGTGACAGCTCTGTCCCTGGGGGCTGTGTGAGTGACAGCTCTGTCTCTGGGCTGTGTGAGTGACAGCTCTGTCTCTGGGGGCTGTGTGAGTGACAGCTCTGTCCCTGGGCTGTGTGAGTGACAGCTCTGTCTCTGGGCTGTGTGAGTGACAGCTCTGTCTCTGGCTGTGTGAGTGACAGCTCTGTCCCTGGGCTGTGTGAGTGACAGCTCTGTCTCTGGGCTGTGAGTGACAGCTCTGTCCCTGGGCTGTGTGATTGACAGCACTGTCTCTGGGGGCTGTGTGAGTGACAGCTCTGTCTCTGGGCTGTGTGATTGACAGCACTTTCTCTGGGGGCTGTGTGAGTGACAGCTCTGTCTCTGGGGGCTGTGTGAGTGACAGCTCTGTCTCTGGGTTGTGTGAGTGACAGCTCTGTCTCTGGGCTGAGTGAGTGACAGCTCTGTCTCTGGACTGTGTGAGTGACAGCTCTGTCTCTGGGCTGTGTGAGTGACAGCTCTGTCCCTGGGCTGTGTGAGTGACAGCTCTGTCCCTGGGGGCTGTGTGAGTGACAGCTCTGTCCCTGGGCTGTGTGAGTGACAGCTCTGTCTCTTGGCTGTGTGAGTGACAGCTCTGTCTCTGGGCTGTGTGAGTGACAGCTCTGTCCCTGGGCTGTGTGAGTGACAGCTCTGTCTCTGGGCTGTGTGAGTGACAGCTCTGTCTCTGGGCTGTGTGAGTGACAGCTCTGTCTCTGGGCTGTGTGAGTGACAGCTCTGTCCCTGGGCTGTGTGAGTGACAGCTCTGTCCCTGGGCTGTGTGAGTGACAGCTCTGTCTCTGGGCTGTTTGAGTGACAGCTCTGTCTCTGGGCTGTGTGAGTGACAGCTCTGTCTCTGGGCTTTGTGAGTGACAGCTCTGTCCCTGGGCTGTGTGAGTGACAGCTCTGTCTCTGGGCTGTGTGATTGACAGCTCTGTCCCTGGGGGCTGTGTGAGTGACAGCTCTGTCTCTGGGCTGCGTGAGTGACAGCTCTGTCTCTGGGCTGTGTGAGTGACAGCTCTGTCTCTGGGCTGTGTGAGTGACAGCTCTGTCTCTGGGCTGTGTGAGTGACAGCTCTGTCTCTGGGGGCTCTGTGATTGACAGCTCTGTCTCTGGGCTGTGAGAGTGACAGCTCTGTCTCTGGGGGCTGTGTGAGTGACAGCTCTGTCTCTGGGGGCTGTGTGAGTGACAGCTCTGTCCCTGGGCTGTGTGAGTGACAGCTCTGTCTCTGGGCTGTGTGAGTGACAGCTCTGTCTCTGGGCTGTGTGAGTGACAGCTCTGTCCCCGGGCCGTGTGAGTGACAGCTCTGTCCCTGGGCTGTGTGAGTGACAGCTCTGTCTCTGGGCTGTGTGAGTGACAGCTCTGTCCCTGGGCTGTGTGAGTGACAGCTGTGTCTCTGGGGGCTGTGTGAGTGACAGCTCTGTCCCTGGGCTGTGTGAGTGACAGCTCTGTCTCTGGGCTGTGTGAGTGACAGCTCTGTCTCTGGGCTGTGTGAGTGACAGCTCTGTCTCTGGGGGCTGTGTGAGTGACAGCTCTGTCTCTGGGCTGTGTGAGTGACAGCTCTGTCCCTGGGCTGTGTGAGTGACAGCTCTGTCCCTGGGCTGTGTGAGTGACAGCTCTGTCTCTTGGCTGTGTGAGTGACAGCTCTGTCTCTGGGCTGTGTGAGTGACAGCTCTGTCTCTGGGCTGTGTGAGTGACAGCTCTGTCCCTGGGCTGTGTGAGTGACAGCTCTGTCTCTGGGGGCTGTGTGAGTGACAGCTCTGTCCCTGGGCTGTGTGAGTGACAGCTCTGTCCCTGGGCTGTGTGAGTGACAGCTCTGTCTCTGGGGGCTGTGTGATTGACAGCTCTGTATCTGGGCTGAGTGAGTGACAGCTCTGTCCCTGGGCTGTGTGAGTGACCGCTCTGTCCCTGGGCTGTGTGATTGACAGCTCTGTCTCTGGGCTGAGTGAGTGACAGCTCTGTCTCTGGGCTGTGTGAGTGACAGCTCTGTCCCTGGGCTGTGTGATTGACAGCTCTGTCTCTGGTGGCTGTGTGAGTGACAGCTCTGTCTCTGGGCTGTGTGAGTGACAGCTCTGTCCCTGGGCTGTGTGAGTGACAGCTCTGTCCCTGGGGGCTGTGTGAGTGACAGCTCTGTCCCTGGGCTGTGTGAGTGACAGCTCTGTCTCTGGGCTGTGTGAGTGACAGCTCTGTCCCTGGGCTGTGTGAGTGACAGCTCTGTCCCTGGGCTGTGTGAGTGACAGCTCTGTCTCTGGGCTGTGTGAGTGACAGCTCTGTCCCTGGGCTGTGTGATTGACAGCTCTGTCTCTGGGGGCTGTGTGAGTGACAGCTGTGTCCCTGGGCTGTGTGAGTGACAGCTCTGTCCCTGGGCTGTGTGAGTGACAGCTCTGTCTCTGGGCTGTGTGAGTGACAGCTCTGTCCCTGGGCTGTGTGATTGACAGCTCTGTCTCTGGGCTGTGTGAGTGACAGCACTGTCTCTGGGCTGTGTGAGTGACAGCTCTGTCCCTGGGCTGTGGAGTGACAGCTGTGTCTCTGGGCTGTGAGATTGACAGCTCTGTCCCTGGGGGCTGTGTGATTGACAGCTCTGTCCCTGGGCTGTGTGATTGACAGCTCTGTCTCTGGGCTGTGTGAGTGACAGCTGTGTCCCTGGGCTGTGTGAGTGACAGCTCTGTCCCTGGGCTGTGTGAGTGACAGCTCTGTCTCTGGGCTGTGTGAGTGACAGCTCTGTCTCTGGGCTGTGTGTGTGACAGCTCTGTCCCTGGGCTGTGTGAGTGACAGCTCTGTCTCTGGGCTGTGTGAGTGACAGCTCTGTCCCTGGGCTATGTGATTGACAGCTCTGTCTCTGGGCTGTGTGAGTGACAGCTCTGTCTCTGGCTGTGTGAGTGACAGCTCTGTCCCTGGGCTGTGTGAGTGACAGCTCTGTCTCTGGGCTGTGAGTGACAGCTCTGTCCCTGGGCTGTGTGATTGACAGCACTGTCTCTGGGGGCTGTGTGAGTGACAGCTCTGTCTCTGGGCTGTGTGATTGACAGCACTTTCTCTGGGGGCTGTGTGAGTGACAGCTCTGTCTCTGGGGGCTGTGTGAGTGACAGCTCTGTCTCTGGGTTGTGTGAGTGACAGCTCTGTCTCTGGGCTGAGTGAGTGACAGCTCTGTCTCTGGACTGTGTGAGTGACAGCTCTGTCTCTGGGCTGTGTGAGTGACAGCTCTGTCCCTGGGCTGTGTGAGTGACAGCTCTGTCCCTGGGGGCTGTGTGAGTGACAGCTCTGTCCCTGGGCTGTGTGAGTGACAGCTCTGTCTCTTGGCTGTGTGAGTGACAGCTCTGTCTCTGGGCTGTGTGAGTGACAGCTCTGTCCCTGGGCTGTGTGAGTGACAGCTCTGTCTCTGGGCTGTGTGAGTGACAGCTCTGTCTCTGGGCTGTGTGAGTGACAGCTCTGTCTCTGGGCTGTGTGAGTGACAGCTCTGTCCCTGGGCTGTGTGAGTGACAGCTCTGTCCCTGGGCTGTGTGAGTGACAGCTCTGTCTCTGGGCTGTTTGAGTGACAGCTCTGTCTCTGGGCTGTGTGAGTGACAGCTCTGTCTCTGGGCTTTGTGAGTGACAGCTCTGTCCCTGGGCTGTGTGAGTGACAGCTCTGTCTCTGGGCTGTGTGATTGACAGCTCTGTCCCTGGGGGCTGTGTGAGTGACAGCTCTGTCTCTGGGCTGCGTGAGTGACAGCTCTGTCTCTGGGCTGTGTGAGTGACAGCTCTGTCTCTGGGCTGTGTGAGTGACAGCTCTGTCTCTGGGCTGTGTGAGTGACAGCTCTGTCTCTGGGGGCTCTGTGATTGACAGCTCTGTCTCTGGGCTGTGAGAGTGACAGCTCTGTCTCTGGGGGCTGTGTGAGTGACAGCTCTGTCTCTGGGGGCTGTGTGAGTGACAGCTCTGTCCCTGGGCTGTGTGAGTGACAGCTCTGTCTCTGGGCTGTGTGAGTGACAGCTCTGTCTCTGGGCTGTGTGAGTGACAGCTCTGTCCCCGGGCCGTGTGAGTGACAGCTCTGTCCCTGGGCTGTGTGAGTGACAGCTCTGTCTCTGGGCTGTGTGAGTGACAGCTCTGTCCCTGGGCTGTGTGAGTGACAGCTGTGTCTCTGGGGGCTGTGTGAGTGACAGCTCTGTCCCTGGGCTGTGTGAGTGACAGCTCTGTCTCTGGGCTGTGTGAGTGACAGCTCTGTCTCTGGGCTGTGTGAGTGACAGCTCTGTCTCTGGGGGCTGTGTGAGTGACAGCTCTGTCTCTGGGCTGTGTGAGTGACAGCTCTGTCCCTGGGCTGTGTGAGTGACAGCTCTGTCCCTGGGCTGTGTGAGTGACAGCTCTGTCTCTTGGCTGTGTGAGTGACAGCTCTGTCTCTGGGCTGTGTGAGTGACAGCTCTGTCTCTGGGCTGTGTGAGTGACAGCTCTGTCCCTGGGCTGTGTGAGTGACAGCTCTGTCTCTGGGGGCTGTGTGAGTGACAGCTCTGTCCCTGGGCTGTGTGAGTGACAGCTCTGTCCCTGGGCTGTGTGAGTGACAGCTCTGTCTCTGGGGGCTGTGTGATTGACAGCTCTGTATCTGGGCTGAGTGAGTGACAGCTCTGTCCCTGGGCTGTGTGAGTGACCGCTCTGTCCCTGGGCTGTGTGATTGACAGCTCTGTCTCTGGGCTGAGTGAGTGACAGCTCTGTCTCTGGGCTGTGTGAGTGACAGCTCTGTCCCTGGGCTGTGTGATTGACAGCTCTGTCTCTGGTGGCTGTGTGAGTGACAGCTCTGTCTCTGGGCTGTGTGAGTGACAGCTCTGTCCCTGGGCTGTGTGAGTGACAGCTCTGTCCCTGGGGGCTGTGTGAGTGACAGCTCTGTCCCTGGGCTGTGTGAGTGACAGCTCTGTCTCTGGGCTGTGTGAGTGACAGCTCTGTCCCTGGGCTGTGTGAGTGACAGCTCTGTCCCTGGGCTGTGTGAGTGACAGCTCTGTCTCTGGGCTGTGTGAGTGACAGCTCTGTGCCTGGGCTGTGTGATTGACAGCTCTGTCTCTGGGGGCTGTGTGAGTGACAGCTGTGTCCCTGGGCTGTGTGAGTGACAGCTCTGTCCCTGGGCTGTGTGAGTGACAGCTCTGTCTCTGGGCTGTGTGAGTGACAGCTCTGTCCCTGGGCTGTGTGATTGACAGCTCTGTCTCTGGGCTGTGTGAGTGACAGCTCTGTCTCTGGGCTGTGTGAGTGACAGCTCTGTCCCTGGGCTGTGTGAGTGACAGCTGTGTCTCTGGGCTGTGAGATTGACAGCTCTGTCCCTGGGGGCTGTGTGATTGACAGCTCTGTCCCTGGGCTGTGTGATTGACAGCTCTGTCTCTGGGGGCTGTGTGAGTGACAGCTCTGTCTCTGGGCTGTGTGAGTGACAGCTCTGTCCCTGGGCTGTGTGAGTGACAGCTCTGTCCCTGGGCTGTGTGAGTGACAGCTCTGTCTCTGGGGGCTGTGTGTGTGACAGCTCTGTCTCTGGGCTGTGTGTGTGACAGCTCTGTCTCTGGGCTGTGTGAGTGACAGCTGTGTCCCTGGGCTGTGTGAGTGACAGCTCTGTCCCTGGGCTGTGTGAGTGACAGCTCTGTCTCTGGGCTGTGTGAGTGACAGCTCTGTCTCTGGGCTGTGTGTGTGACAGCTCTGTCCCTGGGCTGTGTGAGTGACAGCTCTGTCTCTGGGCTGTGTGAGTGACAGCTCTGTCCCTGGGCTATGTGATTGACAGCTCTGTCTCTGGGCTGTGTGAGTGACAGCTCTGTCTCTGGGCTGTGTGAGTGACAGCTCTGTCTCTGGGCTGTGTGAGTGACAGCTCTGTCTCTGGGCTGTGTGAGTGACAGCTCTGTCTCTGGGCTGTGTGAGTGACAGCTCTGTCTCTGGGCTGTGTGAGTGACAGCTCTGTCTCTGGGCTGTGTGAGTGACAGCTCTGTCTCTGGGCTGTGTGAGTGACAGCTCTGTCCCTGGGCTGTGTGAGTGACAGCTCTGTCTCTGGGCTGTGTGTGACAGCTCTGTCTTTGGGCTTTGTGAGTGACAGCTCTGTCTCTGGGCTGTGTGAGTGACAGCTCTGTCTCTGGGCTGTGTGAGTGACAGCTCTGTCCCTGGGCTGTGTGAGTGACAGCTCTGTCCCTGGGCTGTGTGAGTGACAGCTCTGTCTCTGGGCTATGTGAGTGACAGCTCCGTCCCTGGGCTGTGTGAGTGACAGCTCTGTCCCTGGGCTGTGTGAGTGACAGCTCTGTCTCTGGGCTGTGTGAGTGACAGCTCTGTCTCTGGGGGCTGTGTGAGTGACAGCTCTGTCCCTGGGCTGTGTGAGTGACAGCTCTGTCTCTGGGGGCTGTGTGAGTGACAGCTCAGTCCCTGGGCTGTGTGAGTGACAGCTCTGTCCCTGGGCTGTGTGAGTGACAGCTCTGTCTCTGGGCTGTGTGAGTGACAGCTGTGTCCCTGGGCTGTGTGAGTGACAGCTCTGTCCCTGGGCTGTGTGAGTGACAGCTCTGTCTCTGGGGGCTGTGTGAGTGACAGCTCTGTCCCTTGGGGCTGTGTGAGTGACAGCTCTGTCTCTGGGCTGTGTGAGTGACAGCTCTGTCCCTTGGGGCTGTGTGAGTGACAGCTCTGTCTCTGGGCTGTGTGAGTGACAGCTCTGTCCCTGGGCTGTGTGATTGACAGCTCTGTCTCTGGGCTGTGTGAGTGACAGCTCTGTCCCTTGGGGCTGTGTGAGTGACAGCTCTGTCCCTGGGCTGTGTGAGTGACAGCACTGTCTCTGGGCTGTGTGAGTGACAGCTCTGTCTCTGGGCTGTGTGAGTGACAGCTCTGTCTCTGGGCTGCGTGAGTGACAGCTCTGTCTCTGGGCTGTGTGAGTGACAGCTCTGTCTCTGGTGGCTGTGTGAGTAACAGCTCTGTCCCTCCACTGTGTGAGTGACAGCTCTGTCTCTGGGGACTGTGTGAGTGACAGCTCTGTCTCTGGGCTGTGAGTGACAGCTCTGTCCCTGGGCTGTGTGAGTGACAGCTCTGTCTCTGGGCTGTGTGAGTGACAGCTCCGTCTCTGGGCTGTGTGAGTGACAGCTCTGTCCCTGGGGGCTGTGTGAGTGACAGCTCTGTCTCTGGGCTGTGTGATTGACAGCACTGTCTCTGGGGGCTGTGTGAGTGACAGCTCTGTCTCTGGGCTGTGAGTGACAGCTCTGACTCTGGGCTGTGTGAGGGACAGCTCTGTCCCTGGGGGCTGTGTGAGTGACAGCTCTGTCCCTGGGCTGTGTGAGTGACTGTTCTGTCTCTGGGCTGTGTGAGTGACAGCTGTGACTCTGGGGGCTGTGTGATTGACAGCTCTGTCCCTGGGCTGTGTGAGTGACAGCTCTGTCTCTGGGCTGTGTGAGTGACAGCTCTGTCTCTGGGCTGTGTGAGTGACAGCTCTGTCCCTGGGCTGTGTGAGTGACAGCTCTGTCTCTGGGGGCTGTGTGAGTGACAGCTCGGTCTCTGGGCTGTGTGAGTGACAGCTCTGTCTCTGGGGGCTGTGTGAGTGACAGTTCTGTCCCTGGGCTGTGTGAGTGACATCTCTGTCCCTGGGCTGTGTGAGTGACATGTCTGTCCCTGGGCTGTGTGAGTGACATCTCTGTCTCTGGGGGCTGTGTGAGTGACAGCTCTGTCCCTGGGCTGTGTGAGTGACATCTCTGTCTCTGGGCTGTGTGAGTGACAGCTCTGTCCCTGGGGGCTGTGTGAGTGACAGCTGTGTCTCTGGGCTGTGTGAGTGACAGCTCTGTCTCTGGGTACTGTGTGAGTGACAGCTCTGTCTCTGGGGGCTGTGTGAGTGACATCTCTGTCTCTGGGCTGTGTGAGTGACATCTCTGTCTCTGGGCTGAGTGAGTGACAGCTCTGTCCCTGGGGGCTGTGTGAGTGACAGCTGTGTCCCTGGGCTGTGTGAGTGACAGCTCTGTCTCTGGGGGCTGTGTGAGTGACAGCTCTGTCTCTGGGCTGTGTGACAGCTCTGTCCCTGGGCTGTGAGTGACAGCTCTGTCCCTGGGGGCTGTGTGAGTGACAGCTGTGTCCCTGGGCTGTGTGAGTGACAGCTCTGTCTCTGGGGGCTGTGTGAGTGACAGCTGTGTCTCTGGGCTGTGTGAGTGACAGCTCTGTCTCTGGGGGCTGTGTGAGTGACAGCTCTGTCCCTGGGCTGTGTGAGTGACAGCTCTGTCTCTGGGCTGTGTGAGTGACAGCTCTGTCCCTTGGGGCTGTGTGAGTGACAGCTCTGTCTCTGGGCTGTGTGAGTGACAGCTCTGTCCCTGGGCTGTGTGATTGACAGCTCTGTCTCTGGGCTGTGTGAGTGACAGCTCTGTCCCTTGGGGCTGTGTGAGTGACAGCTCTGTCCCTGGGCTGTGTGAGTGACAGCACTGTCTCTGGGCTGTGTGAGTGACAGCTCTGTCTCTGGGCTGTGTGAGTGACAGCTCTGTCTCTGGGCTGCGTGAGTGACAGCTCTGTCTCTGGGCTGTGTGAGTGACAGCTCTGTCTCTGGTGGCTGTGTGAGTAACAGCTCTGTCCCTCCACTGTGTGAGTGACAGCTCTGTCTCTGGGGACTGTGTGAGTGACAGCTCTGTCTCTGGGCTGTGAGTGACAGCTCTGTCCCTGGGCTGTGTGAGTGACAGCTCTGTCTCTGGGCTGTGTGAGTGACAGCTCCGTCTCTGGGCTGTGTGAGTGACAGCTCTGTCCCTGGGGGCTGTGTGAGTGACAGCTCTGTCTCTGGGCTGTGTGATTGACAGCACTGTCTCTGGGGGCTGTGTGAGTGACAGCTCTGTCTCTGGGCTGTGAGTGACAGCTCTGACTCTGGGCTGTGTGAGGGACAGCTCTGTCCCTGGGGGCTGTGTGAGTGACAGCTCTGTCCCTGGGCTGTGTGAGTGACTGTTCTGTCTCTGGGCTGTGTGAGTGACAGCTGTGACTCTGGGGGCTGTGTGATTGACAGCTCTGTCCCTGGGCTGTGTGAGTGACAGCTCTGTCTCTGGGCTGTGTGAGTGACAGCTCTGTCTCTGGGCTGTGTGAGTGACAGCTCTGTCCCTGGGCTGTGTGAGTGACAGCTCTGTCTCTGGGGGCTGTGTGAGTGACAGCTCGGTCTCTGGGCTGTGTGAGTGACAGCTCTGTCTCTGGGGGCTGTGTGAGTGACAGTTCTGTCCCTGGGCTGTGTGAGTGACATCTCTGTCCCTGGGCTGTGTGAGTGACATCTCTGTCCCTGGGCTGTGTGAGTGACATCTCTGTCTCTGGGGGCTGTGTGAGTGACAGCTCTGTCCCTGGGCTGTGTGAGTGACATCTCTGTCTCTGGGCTGTGTGAGTGACAGCTCTGTCCCTGGGGGCTGTGTGAGTGACAGCTGTGTCTCTGGGCTGTGTGAGTGACAGCTCTGTCTCTGGGTACTGTGTGAGTGACAGCTCTGTCTCTGGGGGCTGTGTGAGTGACATCTCTGTCTCTGGGCTGTGTGAGTGACATCTCTGTCTCTGGGCTGAGTGAGTGACAGCTCTGTCCCTGGGGGCTGTGTGAGTGACAGCTGTGTCCCTGGGCTGTGTGAGTGACAGCTCTGTCTCTGGGGGCTGTGTGAGTGACAGCTCTGTCTCTGGGCTGTGTGACAGCTCTGTCCCTGGGCTGTGAGTGACAGCTCTGTCCCTGGGGGCTGTGTGAGTGACAGCTGTGTCCCTGGGCTGTGTGAGTGACAGCTCTGTCTCTGGGGGCTGTGTGAGTGACAGCTGTGTCTCTGGGCTGTGTGTGTGACAGCTCTGTCTCTGGGGGCTGTGTGAGTGACAGCTCTGTCCCTGGGCTGTGTGAGTGACAGCTCTGTCCCTGGGCTGTGTCAGTGACAGCTCTGTCCCTGGGCTGTGTGATTGACAGCTCTGTCCCTGGGCTGTGTAAGTGACAGCTCTGTCCCTGGGCTGTGTGAGTGACAGCTCTGTCCCTGGGCTCTGTGAGTGACAGCTCTGTCTCTGGGGGCTGTGTGATTGACAGCTCTGTCCCTGGGCTGTGTGAGTGACAGCTCTGTCTCTGGGCTGTGTGAGATTGACAGCTCTGTCTCTGGGCTGTGTGAGTGACAGCTCTGTCCCTGGGGGCTGTGTGAGTGACAGCTCTGTCCCTGGGCTCTGTGAGTGACAGCTCTGTCTCTGGGCTGTGTGAGTGACAGCTCTGTCCCTGGGGGCTGTGTGAGTGACAGCTCTGTCTCTGGGCTGTGTGAGTGACAGCTCTGTCTCTGGGCTGTGTGAGTGACAGCTCTGTCCCTGGGGGCTGTGTGAGTGACAGATCTGTCCCTGGGCTCTGTGAGTGACAGCTCTGTCCCTGGGGGCTGTGTGAGTGACAGCTCTGTCCCTGGGCTGTGTGAGTGACAGCTCTGTCTCTGGGCTGTGTGAGTGACAGCTCTGTCCCTGGGCTGTGAGTGACAGCTCTGTCTCTGGGCTGTGTGAGAGACAGCTCTGTCCCTGGGCTGTGAGTGACAGCTCTGTCTCTGGGCTGTGAGTGACAGCTCTGTCCCTGGGCTGTGTGATTGACAGCTCTGTCTCTGGGCTGTGTGAGTGACAGCTCTGTCTCTGGGCTGTGTGAGTGACAGCTCTGTCTCTGGGCTGTGTGAGTGACAGCTCTGTCTCTGGGCTGTGTGAGTGACAGCTCTGTCTCTGGGCTGTGTGTGTGACAGCTCTGTCTCTGGACTGTGTGAGTGACAGCTCTGTCCCTGGGCTGTGTGAGTGACAGCTCTGTCTCTGGGCTGTGTGAGTGACAGCTCTGTCTCTGGGCTGTGTGAGTGACAGCTCTGTCTCTGGGGGCTGTGTGAGTGACAGCTCTGCCTCTGGGCTGTGTGAGTGACAGCTCTGTCTCTGGGCTGTGTGAGTGACAGCTCTGTCTCTGGGGGCTGTGTGAGTGACAGCTCTGTCTCTGGGGGCTGTGTGAGTGACAGCTCTGTCTCTGGGCTGTGTGAGTGACAGCTCTGTCTCTGGGCTGTGAGTGACAGCTCTGTCCCTGGGCTGTGTGATTGACAGCTCTGTCTCTGGGCTGTGTGAGTGACAGCTCTGTCTCTGGGCTGTGTGAGTGACAGCTCTGTCTCTGGGCTGTGTGAGTGACAGCTCTGTCTCTGGGCTGTGTGAGTGACAGCTCTGTCCCTGGGCTGTGTGAGTGACAGCTCTGTCTCTGGGCTGTGTGAGTGACAGCTCTGTCTCTGGGCTGTGTGAGTGACAGCTCTGTCTCTGGGCTGTGTGAGTGACAGCTCTGTCACTGGGCTGTGTGAGTGACAGCTCTGTCTCTGGGCTGTGTGAGTGACAGCTCTGTCCCTGGGCTGTGTGAGTGACAGCTCTGTCTCTGGGGGCTGTGTGAGTGACAGCTCTGTCTCTGGGCTGTGTGAGTGACAGCTCTGTCTCTGGGCTGTGTGAGTGACAGCTCTGTCTCTGGGCTGTGTGAGTGACAGCTCTGTCTCTGGGCTGTGTGAGTGACAGCTCTGTCTCTGGGGGCTGTGTGAGTGACAGCTCTGTCCCTGGGCTGTGTGAGAGACAGCTCTGTCCCTGGGCTTTGTGAGTGACAGCTCTGTCCCTGGGCTGTGTGAGTGACAGCTCTGTCCCTGGGCTGTGTGTGTGACAGCTCTGTCCCTGGGCTTTGTGAGTGACAGCTCTGTCCCTGGGCTGTGTGTGTGACAGCTCTGTCTCTGGGCTGTGTGAGTGACAGCTCTGTCTCTGGGCTGTGTGAGTGACAGCTCTGTCCCTGGGGGCTGTGTGAGTGACAGCTCTGTCTCTGGGCTGTGGGAGTGACAGCACTGTCTCTGGGCTGTGTGAGTGACAGCTCTGTCTCTGGGCTGTGTGAGTGACAGCTCTGTCTCTGGGCTGTGTGAGTGACAGCTCTGTCTCTGGGCTGTGTGAGTGACAGCTCTGTCTCTGGGCTGTGTGAGTGACAGCTCTGTCCCTGGGGGCTGTGTGGTTGACAGCTCTGTCTCTGGGGGCTGTGTGAGTGACAGCTCTGTCTCTGGGGGCTGTGTGAGTGACAGCTCTGTCCCTGGGCTGTGTGATTAACAGCTCTGTCCCTGAGCTGTGTGAGTGACAGCTCTGTCTCTGGGCTGTGTGAGTGACAGCTCTGTCTCTGGGCTGTGTGAGTGACAGCTCTGTCCCTGGGGGCTGTGTGAGTGACAGCTCTGTCTCTGGGGGCTGTGTGATTGACAGCTCTGTCCCTGGGGGCTGTGTGAGTGACAGCTCTGTCTCTGGGGGCTGTGTGAGTGACAGCTCTGTCCCTGGGCTGTGTGATTAACAGCTCTGTCCCTGAGCTGTGTGAGTGACAGCTCTGTCTCTGGGCTGTGTGAGTGACAGCTCTGTCTCTGGGCTGTGTGAGTGACAGCTCTGTCTCTGGGCTGTGTGAGTGACAGCTCTGTCTCTGGTCTGTCTGAGTGACAGCTCTGTCTCTGGGCTGTGTGAGTGACAGCTCTGTCTCTGGGCTGTGTGAGTGACAGCTCTGTCCCTGGGCTGTGTGAGTGACAGCTCTGTCTCGGGGGGCAGTGTGAGTGACAGCTCTGTCTCTGGGCTGTGTGAGTGACAGCTCTGTCTCTGGGCTGTGTGAGTGACAGCTCTGTCCCTGAGCTGTGTGAGTGACAGCTCTGTCTCTGGGCTGTGTGAGTGACAGCTCTGTCTCTGGGTTGTGTGAGTGACAGCTCTGTCCCTGGGCTGTGTGAGTGACAGCTCTGTCTCTGGGGGCTGTGTGAGTGACAGCTCTGTCCCTGGGCTGTGTGAGTGACAGCTCTGTCTCTGGGTTGTGTGAGTGACAGCTCTGTCCCTGGGCTGTGTGAGTGACAGCTCTGTCTCTGGGCTGTGTGACAGCTCTGTCCCTGGGCTGTGTGAGTGACAGCTCTGTCCCTGGGCAGTGTGAGTGACAGCTCTGTCTCTGGGCTGTGTGAGTGACAGCTCTGTCTCTGGGCTGTGTGAGTGACAGCTCTGTCTCTGGGCTGTGTGACAGCTCTGTCCCTGGGCTGTGTGAGTGACAGCTCTGTCTCTGGGCTGTGTGTGTGACAGCTCTGTCTCTGGGCTGTGTGAGTGACAGCTCTGTCCCTGGGCTGTGTGAGTGACAGCTCTGTCCCTGGGCTGTGTGAGTGACAGCTCTGTCTCTGGGCTGTGTGATTGACAGCTCTGTCCCTGGGGGCAGTGTGAGTGACAGCTCTGTCCCTGGGCTGTGTGAGTGACAGCTCAGTCTCTGGGGGCTGTGTGAGTGACAGCTCTGCCTCTGGGCTGTGTGTGTGACAGCTGTGTCCCTGGGCTGTGTGAGTGACAGCTGTGTCCCTGGGCTGTGTGAGTGACAGCTCTGTCCCTGGGCTGTGTGAGTGACAGCTCTGTCTCTGGGGGCTGTGTGAGTGACAGCTCTGTCCCTTGGGGCTGTGTGAGTGACAGCTCTGTCTCTGGGCTGTGTGAGCGACAGCTCTGTCCCTTGGGGCTGTGTGAGTGACAGCTCTGTCTCTGGGCTGTGTGAGTGACAGCTCTGTCCCTGGGCTGTGTGATTGACAGCTCTGTCTCTGGGCTGTGTGAGTGACAGCTCTGTCCCATGGGGCTGTGTGAGTGACAGCTCTGTCCCTGGGCTGTGTGAGTGACAGCACTGTCTCTGGGCTGTGTGAGTGTCAGCTCTGTCTCTGGGCTGTGTGAGTGACAGCTCTGTCTCTGGGCTGCGTGAGTGACAGCTCTGTCTCTGGGCTGTGTGAGTGACAGCTCTGTCTCTGGTGGCTGTGTGAGTGACAGCTCTGTCCCTCCACTGTGTGAGTGACAGCTCTGTCTCTGGGGGCTGTGTGAGTGACAGCTCTGTCTCTGGGCTGTGAGTGACAGCACTGTCCCTGGGCTGTGTGAGTGACAGCTCTGTCTCTGGGCTGTGTGAGTGACAGCTCCGTCTCTGGGCTTTGTGAGTGACAGCTCTGTCCCTGGGGGCTGTGTGAGTGACAGCTCTGTCTCTGGTCTGTGTGATTGACAGCACTGTCTCTGGGGGCTGTGTGAGTGACAGCTCTGTCTCTGGGCTGTGAGTGACAGCTCTGACTCTGGGCTGTGTGAGTGACAGCTCTGTCCCTGGGGGCTGTGTGAGTGACAGCTCTGTCCCTGGGCTGTGTGAGTGACTGTTCTGTCTCTGGGCTGTGTGAGTGACAGCTGTGACTCTGGGGGCTGTGTGATTGACAGCTCTGTCCCTGGGCTGTGTGAGTGACAGCTCTGTCTCTGGGCTGTGTGAGTGACAGCTCTGTCTCTGGGCTGTGTGAGTGACAGCTCTGTCCCTGGGCTGTGTGAGTGACAGCTCTGTCTCTGGGGGCTGTGTGAGTGACAGCTCGGTCTCTGGGCTGTGTGAGTGACAGCTCTGTCTCTGGGGGCTGTGTGAGTGACAGCTCTGTCCCTGGGCTGTGTGAGTGACATCTCTGTCCCTGGGCTGTGTGAGTGACATCTCTGTCTCTGGGGGCTGTGTGAGTGACAGCTCTGTCCCTGGGCTGTGCGAGTGACATCTCTGTCTCTGGGCTGTGTGAGTGACAGCTCTGTCCCTGGGGGCTGTGTGAGTGACAGCTGTGTCTCTGGGCTGTGTGAGTGACAGCTCTGTCTCTGGGGGCTGTGTGAGTGACAGCTCTGTCTCTGGGTACTGTGTGAGTGACAGCTCTGTCTCTGGGGGCTGTGTGAGTGACATCTCTGTCTCTGGGCTGTGTGAGTGACATCTCTGTCTCTGGGCTGTGTGAGTGACAGCTCTGTCCCTGGGGGCTGTGTGAGTGACAGCTGTGTCCCTGGGCTGTGTGAGTGACAGCTCTGTCTCTGGGGGCTGTGTGAGTGACAGCTCTGTCTCTGGGCTGTGTGACAGCTCTGTCCCTGGGCTGTGAGTGACAGCTGTGTCCCTGGGGGCTGTGTGAGTGACAGCTGTGTCCCTGGGCTGTGTGAGTGACAGCTGTGTCTCTGGGGGCTGTGTGAGTGACAGCTGTGTCTCTGGGCTGTGTGAGTGACAGCTCTGTCTCTGGGGGCTGTGTGAGTGACAGCTCTGTCCCTGGGCTGTGTGAGTGACAGCTCTGTCCCTGGGCTGTGTCAGTGACAGCTCTGTCCCTGGGCTGTGTGATTGACAGCTCTGTCCCTGGGCTGTGTAAGTGACAGCTCTGTCCCTGGGCTGTGTGAGTGACAGCTCTGTCCCTGGGCTCTGTGAGTGACAGCTCTGTCTCTGGGGGCTGTGTGATTGACAGCTCTGTCCCTGGGCTGTGTGAGTGACAGCTCTGTCTCTGGGCTGTGTGAGATTGACAGCTCTGTCTCTGGGCTGTGTGAGTGACAGCTCTGTCCCTGGGGGCTGTGTGAGTGACAGCTCTGTCCCTGGGCTCTGTGAGTGACAGCTCTGTCTCTGGGCTGTGTGAGTGACAGCTCTGTCCCTGGGGGCTGTGTGAGTGACAGCTCTGTCTCTGGGCTGTGTGAGTGACAGCTCTGTCCCTGGGCTGTGTGAGTGACTGCTCTGTCCCTGGGGGCTGTGTGAGTGACAGATCTGTCCCTGGGCTCTGTGAGTGACAGCTCTGTCCCTGGGGGCTGTGTGAGTGACAGCTCTGTCCCTGGGCTGTGTGAGTGACAGCTCTGTCTCTGGGCTGTGTGAGTGACAGCTCTGTCCCTGGGCTGTGAGTGACAGCTCTGTCTCTGGGCTGTGTGAGAGACAGCTCTGTCCCTGGGCTGTGAGTGACAGCTCTGTCTCTGGGCTGTGAGTGACAGCTCTGTCCCTGGGCTGTGTGATTGACAGCTCTGTCTCTGGGCTGTGTGAGTGACAGCTCTGTCTCTGGGCTGTGTGAGTGACAGCTCTGTCTCTGGGCTGTGTGAGTGACAGCTCTGTCTCTGGGCTGTGTGAGTGACAGCTCTGTCTCTGGGCTGTGTGTGTGACAGCTCTGTCTCTGGACTGTGTGAGTGACAGCTCTGTCCCTGGGCTGTGTGAGTGACAGCTCTGTCTCTGGGCTGTGTGAGTGACAGCTCTGTCTCTGGGCTGTGTGAGTGACAGCTCTGTCTCTGGGGGCTGTGTGAGTGACAGCTCTGCCTCTGGGCTGTGTGAGTGACAGCTCTGTCTCTGGGGGCTGTGTGAGTGACAGCTCTGTCTCTGGGCTGTGTGAGTGACAGCTCTGTCTCTGGGGGCTGTGTGAGTGACAGCTCTGTCTCTGGGGGCTGTGTGAGTGACAGCTCTGTCTCTGGGCTGTGTGAGTGACAGCTCTGTCTCTGGGCTGTGAGTGACAGCTCTGTCCCTGGGCTGTGTGATTGACAGCTCTGTCTCTGGGCTGTGTGAGTGACAGCTCTGTCTCTGGGCTGTGTGAGTGACAGCTCTGTCTCTGGGCTGTGTGAGTGACAGCTCTGTCTCTGGGCTGTGTGAGTGACAGCTCTGTCCCTGGGCTGTGTGAGTGACAGCTCTGTCTCTGGGCTGTGTGAGTGACAGCTCTGTCTCTGGGCTGTGTGAGTGACAGCTCTGTCTCTGGGCTGTGTGAGTGACAGCTCTGTCCCTGGGCTGTGTGAGTGACAGCTCTGTCTCTGGGGGCTGAGTGACAGCTCTGTCTCTGGGCTGTGTGAGTGACAGCTCTGTCTCTGGGCTGTGTGAGTGACAGCTCTGTCTCTGGGCTGTGTGAGTGACAGCTCTGTCTCTGGGCTGTGTGAGTGACAGCTCTGTCTCTGGGGGCTGTGTGAGTGACAGCTCTGTCCCTGGGCTGTGTGAGAGACAGCTCTGTCCCTGGGCTTTGTGAGTGACAGCTCTGTCCCTGGGCTGTGTGAGTGACAGCTCTGTCCCTGGGCTGTGTGTGTGACAGCTCTGTCCCTGGGCTTTGTGAGTGACAGCTCTGTCCCTGGGCTGTGTGTGTGACAGCTCTGTCTCTGGGCTGTGTGAGTGACAGCTCTGTCTCTGGGCTGTGTGAGTGACAGCTCTGTCTCTGGGCTGTGTGAGTAACAGCTCTGTCCCTGGGCTGTGTGAGTGACAGCTCTGTCCCTGGGGGCTGTGTGGTTGACAGCTCTGTCTCTGGGGGCTGTGTGAGTGACAGCTCTGTCTCTGGGGGCTGTGTGAGTGACAGCTCTGTCCCTGGGCTGTGTGATTAACAGCTCTGTCCCTGAGCTGTGTGAGTGACAGCTCTGTCTCTGGGCTGTGGGAGTGACAGCACTGTCTCTGGGCTGTGTGAGTGACAGCTCTGTCTCTGGGCTGTGTGAGTGACAGCTCTGTCTCTGGGCTGTGTGAGTGACAGCTCTGTCTCTGGGCTGTGTGAGTGACAGCTCTGTCTCTGGGCTGTGTGAGTGACAGCTCTGTCCCTGGGGGCTGTGTGGTTGACAGCTCTGTCTCTGGGGGCTGTGTGAGTGACAGCTCTGTCTCTGGGGGCTGTGTGAGTGACAGCTCTGTCCCTGGGCTGTGTGATTAACAGCTCTGTCCCTGAGCTGTGTGAGTGACAGCTCTGTCTCTGGGCTGTGTGAGTGACAGCTCTGTCTCTGGGCTGTGTGAGTGACAGCTCTGTCCCTGGGGGCTGTGTGAGTGACAGCTCTGTCTCTGGGGGCTTTGTGATTGACAGCTCTGTCCCTGGGGGCTGTGTGAGTGACAGCTCTGTCTCTGGGGGCTGTGTGAGTGACAGCTCTGTCCCTGGGCTGTGTGATTAACAGCTCTGTCCCTGAGCTGTGTGAGTGACAGCTCTGTCTCTGGGCTGTGTGAGTGACAGCTCCGTCTCTGGGCTTTGTGAGTGACAGCTCTGTCCCTGGGGGCTGTGTGAGTGACAGCTCTGTCTCTGGGCTGTGTGATTGACAGCACTGTCTCTGGGGGCTGTGTGAGTGACAGCTCTGTCTCTGGGCTGTGAGTGACAGCTCTGACTCTGGGCTGTGTGAGTGACAGCTCTGTCCCTGGGGGCTGTGTGAGTGACAGCTCTGTCCCTGGGCTGTGTGAGTGACTGTTCTGTCTCTGGGCTGTGTGAGTGACAGCTGTGACTCTGGGGGCTGTGTGATTGACAGCTCTGTCCCTGGGCTGTGTGAGTGACAGCTCTGTCTCTGGGCTGTGTGAGTGACAGCTCTGTCTCTGGGCTGTGTGAGTGACAGCTCTGTCCCTGGGCTGTGTGAGTGACAGCTCTGTCTCTGGGGGCTGTGTGAGTGACAGCTCGGTCTCTGGGCTGTGTGAGTGACAGCTCTGTCTCTGGGGGCTGTGTGAGTGACAGCTCTGTCCCTGGGCTGTGTGAGTGACATCTCTGTCCCTGGGCTGTGTGAGTGACATCTCTGTCTCTGGGGGCTGTGTGAGTGACAGCTCTGTCCCTGGGCTGTGCGAGTGACATCTCTGTCTCTGGGCTGTGTGAGTGACAGCTCTGTCCCTGGGGGCTGTGTGAGTGACAGCTGTGTCTCTGGGCTGTGTGAGTGACAGCTCTGTCTCTGGGGGCTGTGTGAGTGACAGCTCTGTCTCTGGGTACTGTGTGAGTGACAGCTCTGTCTCTGGGGGCTGTGTGAGTGACATCTCTGTCTCTGGGCTGTGTGAGTGACATCTCTGTCTCTGGGCTGTGTGAGTGACAGCTCTGTCCCTGGGGGCTGTGTGAGTGACAGCTGTGTCCCTGGGCTGTGTGAGTGACAGCTCTGTCTCTGGGGGCTGTGTGAGTGACAGCTCTGTCTCTGGGCTGTGTGACAGCTCTGTCCCTGGGCTGTGAGTGACAGCTGTGTCCCTGGGGGCTGTGTGAGTGACAGCTGTGTCCCTGGGCTGTGTGAGTGACAGCTGTGTCTCTGGGGGCTGTGTGAGTGACAGCTGTGTCTCTGGGCTGTGTGAGTGACAGCTCTGTCTCTGGGGGCTGTGTGAGTGACAGCTCTGTCCCTGGGCTGTGTGAGTGACAGCTCTGTCCCTGGGCTGTGTCAGTGACAGCTCTGTCCCTGGGCTGTGTGATTGACAGCTCTGTCCCTGGGCTGTGTAAGTGACAGCTCTGTCCCTGGGCTGTGTGAGTGACAGCTCTGTCCCTGGGCTCTGTGAGTGACAGCTCTGTCTCTGGGGGCTGTGTGATTGACAGCTCTGTCCCTGGGCTGTGTGAGTGACAGCTCTGTCTCTGGGCTGTGTGAGATTGACAGCTCTGTCTCTGGGCTGTGTGAGTGACAGCTCTGTCCCTGGGGGCTGTGTGAGTGACAGCTCTGTCCCTGGGCTCTGTGAGTGACAGCTCTGTCTCTGGGCTGTGTGAGTGACAGCTCTGTCCCTGGGGGCTGTGTGAGTGACAGCTCTGTCTCTGGGCTGTGTGAGTGACAGCTCTGTCCCTGGGCTGTGTGAGTGACTGCTCTGTCCCTGGGGGCTGTGTGAGTGACAGATCTGTCCCTGGGCTCTGTGAGTGACAGCTCTGTCCCTGGGGGCTGTGTGAGTGACAGCTCTGTCCCTGGGCTGTGTGAGTGACAGCTCTGTCTCTGGGCTGTGTGAGTGACAGCTCTGTCCCTGGGCTGTGAGTGACAGCTCTGTCTCTGGGCTGTGTGAGAGACAGCTCTGTCCCTGGGCTGTGAGTGACAGCTCTGTCTCTGGGCTGTGAGTGACAGCTCTGTCCCTGGGCTGTGTGATTGACAGCTCTGTCTCTGGGCTGTGTGAGTGACAGCTCTGTCTCTGGGCTGTGTGAGTGACAGCTCTGTCTCTGGGCTGTGTGAGTGACAGCTCTGTCTCTGGGCTGTGTGAGTGACAGCTCTGTCTCTGGGCTGTGTGTGTGACAGCTCTGTCTCTGGACTGTGTGAGTGACAGCTCTGTCCCTGGGCTGTGTGAGTGACAGCTCTGTCTCTGGGCTGTGTGAGTGACAGCTCTGTCTCTGGGCTGTGTGAGTGACAGCTCTGTCTCTGGGGGCTGTGTGAGTGACAGCTCTGCCTCTGGGCTGTGTGAGTGACAGCTCTGTCTCTGGGGGCTGTGTGAGTGACAGCTCTGTCTCTGGGCTGTGTGAGTGACAGCTCTGTCTCTGGGGGCTGTGTGAGTGACAGCTCTGTCTCTGGGGGCTGTGTGAGTGACAGCTCTGTCTCTGGGCTGTGTGAGTGACAGCTCTGTCTCTGGGCTGTGAGTGACAGCTCTGTCCCTGGGCTGTGTGATTGACAGCTCTGTCTCTGGGCTGTGTGAGTGACAGCTCTGTCTCTGGGCTGTGTGAGTGACAGCTCTGTCTCTGGGCTGTGTGAGTGACAGCTCTGTCTCTGGGCTGTGTGAGTGACAGCTCTGTCCCTGGGCTGTGTGAGTGACAGCTCTGTCTCTGGGCTGTGTGAGTGACAGCTCTGTCTCTGGGCTGTGTGAGTGACAGCTCTGTCTCTGGGCTGTGTGAGTGACAGCTCTGTCCCTGGGCTGTGTGAGTGACAGCTCTGTCTCTGGGGGCTGAGTGACAGCTCTGTCTCTGGGCTGTGTGAGTGACAGCTCTGTCTCTGGGCTGTGTGAGTGACAGCTCTGTCTCTGGGCTGTGTGAGTGACAGCTCTGTCTCTGGGCTGTGTGAGTGACAGCTCTGTCTCTGGGGGCTGTGTGAGTGACAGCTCTGTCCCTGGGCTGTGTGAGAGACAGCTCTGTCCCTGGGCTTTGTGAGTGACAGCTCTGTCCCTGGGCTGTGTGAGTGACAGCTCTGTCCCTGGGCTGTGTGTGTGACAGCTCTGTCCCTGGGCTTTGTGAGTGACAGCTCTGTCCCTGGGCTGTGTGTGTGACAGCTCTGTCTCTGGGCTGTGTGAGTGACAGCTCTGTCTCTGGGCTGTGTGAGTGACAGCTCTGTCTCTGGGCTGTGTGAGTAACAGCTCTGTCCCTGGGCTGTGTGAGTGACAGCTCTGTCCCTGGGGGCTGTGTGGTTGACAGCTCTGTCTCTGGGGGCTGTGTGAGTGACAGCTCTGTCTCTGGGGGCTGTGTGAGTGACAGCTCTGTCCCTGGGCTGTGTGATTAACAGCTCTGTCCCTGAGCTGTGTGAGTGACAGCTCTGTCTCTGGGCTGTGGGAGTGACAGCACTGTCTCTGGGCTGTGTGAGTGACAGCTCTGTCTCTGGGCTGTGTGAGTGACAGCTCTGTCTCTGGGCTGTGTGAGTGACAGCTCTGTCTCTGGGCTGTGTGAGTGACAGCTCTGTCTCTGGGCTGTGTGAGTGACAGCTCTGTCCCTGGGGGCTGTGTGGTTGACAGCTCTGTCTCTGGGGGCTGTGTGAGTGACAGCTCTGTCTCTGGGGGCTGTGTGAGTGACAGCTCTGTCCCTGGGCTGTGTGATTAACAGCTCTGTCCCTGAGCTGTGTGAGTGACAGCTCTGTCTCTGGGCTGTGTGAGTGACAGCTCTGTCTCTGGGCTGTGTGAGTGACAGCTCTGTCCCTGGGGGCTGTGTGAGTGACAGCTCTGTCTCTGGGGGCTTTGTGATTGACAGCTCTGTCCCTGGGGGCTGTGTGAGTGACAGCTCTGTCTCTGGGGGCTGTGTGAGTGACAGCTCTGTCCCTGGGCTGTGTGATTAACAGCTCTGTCCCTGAGCTGTGTGAGTGACAGCTCTGTCTCTGGGCTGTGTGAGTGACAGCTCTGTCTCTGGGCTGTGTGAGTGACAGCTCTGTCTCTGGGCTGTGTGAGTGACAGCTCTGTCTCTGGGCTGTGTGAGTGACAGCTCTGTCTCTGGACTGTGTGAGTGACAGCTCTGTCTCTGGGCTGTGTGAGTGACAGCTCTGTCCCTGGGCTGTGTGAGTGACAGCTCTGTCTCGGGGGGCAGTGTGAGTGACAGCTCTGTCTCTGGGCTGTGTGAGTGACAGCTCTGTCTCTGGGCTGTGTGAGTGACAGCTCTGTCCCTGAGCTGTGTGAGTGACAGCTCTGTCTCTGGGCTGTGTGAGTGACAGCTCTGTCTCTGGGTTGTGTGAGTGACAGCTCTGTCCCTGGGCTGTGTGAGTGACAGCTCTGTCTCTGGGGGCTGTGTGAGTGACAGCTCTGTCCCTGGGCTGTGTGAGTGACAGCTCTGTCTCTGGGTTGTGTGAGTGACAGCTCTGTCCCTGGGCTGTGTGAGTGACAGCTCTGTCTCTGGGCTGTGTGACAGCTCTGTCCCTGGGCTGTGTGAGTGACAGCTCTGTCCCTGGGCAGTGTGAGTGACAGCTCTGTCTCTGGGCTGTGTGAGTGACAGCTCTGTCTCTGGGCTGTGTGAGTGACAGCTCTGTCCCTGAGCTGTGTGAGTGACAGCTCTGTCTCTGGGCTGTGTGAGTGACAGCTCTGTCCCTGGGCTGTGTGAGTGACAGCTCTGTCTCTGGGCTGTGTGAGTGACAGCTCTGTCTCTGGGTTGTGTGAGTGACAGCTCTGTCCCTGGGCTGCGTGAGTGACAGCTCTGTCTCTGGGGGCTGGGTGAGTGACAGCTCTGTCCCTGGGCTGTGTGAGTGACAGCTCTGTCTCTGGGGGCTGTGTGAGTGACAGCTCTGTCCCTGGGCTGTGTGAGTGACAGCTCTGTCTCTGGGCTGTGTGACAGCTCTGTCCCTGGGCTGTGTGAGTGACAGCTCTGTCTCTGGGCTGTGTGAGTGACAGCTCTGTCCCTGGGCTGTGTGAGTGACAGCTCTGTCTCTGGGCTGTGTGATTGACAGCTCTGTCCCTGGGGGCAGTGTGAGTGACAGCTCTGTCCCTGGGCTGTGTGAGTGACAGCTCTGTCTCTGGGGGCTGTGTGAGTGACAGCTCTGCCTCTGGGCTGTGTGTGTGACAGCTCTGTCCCTGGGCTGTGTGAGTGACAGCTCTGTCCCTGGGCTGTGTGACAGCTCTGTCCCTGGGCTGTGTGAGTGACAGCTGTGTCTCTGGGCTGTGTGAGTGACAGCTCTGTCCCTGGGCAGTGTGAGTGACAGCTCTGTCTCTGGGGGCTGTGTGAGTGACAGCTCTGCCTCTGGGCTGTGTGTGTGACAGCTCTGTCCCTGGGCTGTGTGAGTGACAGCTCTGTCCCTGGGCTGTGTGAGTGACAGCTCTGTCCCTGGGCTGTGTGAGTGACAGCTGTGTCCCTGGGCTGTGTGTGACAGCTCTGTCCCTGGGCTGTGACTGACAGCTCTGTCCCTGGGTTGTGTGAGTTACAGCTCTGTCTCTGGGCTGTGTGAGTGACAGCTCTGTCTCTGGGGGCTGTGTGAGTGACAGCTCTGTCTCTGGGCTGTGTGACAGCTCTGTCCCTGGGCTGTGTGAGTGACAGCTCTGTCTCTGGGGGCTGTGTGAGTGACAGCTCTGTCCCTGGGCTGTGTGAGTGACAGCTCTGTCCCTGGGCTGTGTGAGTGACACCACTGTCTCTGGGCTGTGTGAGTTACAGCTCTGTCTCTGGGCTGTGTGATTGACAGCTCTGTCTCTGGGCTGTGTGAGTGACAGCTGTGTCCCTGGGCTGTGTGAGTGACAGCTCTGTCCCTGGGCTGTGAGTGACAGCTCTGTCCCTGGGCTGTGTGATTGACAGCTAAATCTCTGAATTAAGAGCTTGTGTGTTTCAGGGTGTTTTCTGGCCCTGTGATTTACACTTGTGTGATTAATTAAATAAAAGGATGAGTGAGATCTGAAGGTGTATGTGAAATGGAGCATAATTAGTGGAATAAATGAATATTCTGCAAGTCCCTGATTAATTTAACCTGAGCTGCCATCTTGGGCAGTGTTCTGGGCGCCTCATTCTCGGAAGGATATGAAGACATCGGAGAGGGTGCAGAAGGTTTACAGTAAGAGGCCATTCAGCCCCTCAAGCCTGTCCCACCATTCAATGTGATCAGGGTGACCTGTGACCCAACTCCATTTACCTGCCTATGGCCCCATATCCCTTAATATCTTTGCTTAACAAAAATCTATCTCAGATTGAAAATTAACAACTGTTCCAGCTTCAACTGCTGTGTGTGGGAGTGACTTCCAAACCTCTCCCACCCTTTGAGTGAAGATGTTCTTCCCAACATCTCTCCTGAACCGTCCGACCCTAATTTTTAATCTGTACTGCCTCATTTTAGAATCTCCAACCAGTGGCAATAGTTTATCTTCATCTCCCCTGTCGTTCCCTGTTAATATCTTGAATACTTCAATCAGATCATCCCTTACCCTTCCAAATTCTGGGGGGAAAAAGGTCTAATTTGTGTTATCTCTCCTCCGAGCTCAACTCCTCGAATCCAGGCATAACCCCTGTGTCTTTACACTCCAATCCTCGAGATATAAAGGTGAGCACTCCATTAGCCTTCTTGATTCTTTTCTGCGCTTGTTCCTGAAATTTTAGAGACCTATGCACCTGACCCCCCCCCCCCCTCCGTTTCTTTGAACGTAAGACCATAAGATACAGGAGCAGAATTAGGCCACTCGGCCCATCGAGTCTGCTCCGCCATTCAATCTGATATTTTCTCATCCCCATTCTCCTGCCTTCTCCCCATAACCCCTGACCCCCTTATTAATCAAGAACCTATCTATCTCTGTCTCAAAGACACTCAGTGATTTGGCCTCCACAGCCTTTTGCGGCAAAGAGTTCCACAGATTCACCACCCTCTGGCTGAAGAAATTCCTCCTCATCGCTGTTTTAAAGGATCGTCCCTTTAGTCTGAGGCTGTGTCCTCTGGTTCTAGTTTTTCCTACAAGTGGAAACATCCTCTCCACGTCCACTCTATCCAGGCCTCGCAGTATCCTGTAAGTTTCAATAAGATCCCCCCTCATCCTTCTAAACTCTCGAGTACAGACCCAGAGTCCTCAACCGGTCCTCATACGACAAATTCTTCATTCTTGCGAACCTCCTCTGGCCCCTTTCCAAGGCCCCAGCACATCCTTCCTTAGATACGGGGCCCAAAACTGCTCACAATGCTCCAAATGGGGTCTGACCAGAGCCTTATACAGCCTCAGAAGTACATCCCTGCTCTTGTATTCTAGCCCTCTCGACGTGAATGCTTACATTGCATTTACCTTCCTAACTGCCGACTGAACCTGCACGTTAACCTGAAGAGAATCGTGAACAAGGACTCCCAAGTCCCTTTGTGCTTCTGATTTTCTAAGCATTTCCCCATTTAGAAAATAGTCTGTGCCTCCATTCCTCCTTCCAAAGTGCATAACCGCACACTTTTCCACATTGTATTCCATCTGCCACTTCTTTGCCCACTCTCCTAGCCTGCCCAGGTCCTTCTGCAGCCCCCTTGCTTCCTCAATACTACCCGTCCCTCTACAGATCTTCGTATCATCTGCAAACTTAGCATCAGTGCCTTCAGTTCCTTCTTCCAGATCATTAATGTACATTGTGAAAAGTTGTGGTCCCAGCACAGACCCCTGAGGCACACCACTAGTCACCTGCTGCCGTCCTGAAAAAGACCCCTTTATCCCCACTCCCTGCCTTCTGCCAGTCAGCCAGTCCTCTATCCATGCCAGGATCTTACCCTGAAGACCATGGGCTCTTAACTTATTTAACAGTCTCCTATGCGGCACCTTGTCAAAGGCCTTCTGGAAATCTAAATAGATCACGTCCATTGGTTCTCCTTTGTCTAACTTCCTTGTTACCTCCCAAAGAACTCTAACAGATTTGTCAGACACGACCTCCCCTTGACGAAGCCGTGCTGACTCAGTCCTATTTTACCGTGCACTGCCAAGTACTCCGCCATCTCATCTTTAATAACAGACTCTATAATCTTACCAATGACCGAAGTCAGGCTAACCGGCCTATAATTTCCCGTCTTCTGCCTCCCTCCCTTCTTAAACAGTGGTGTTACATTAGCCACTTTCCAGTCCTCTGGGACCCTTCCTGCCTCCAGTGATTCCTGAAAGATCATCACTAATGCCTCCACAATTTCCTCAGCTATCTCCTTCAGAACCCTGGGGTGTAGTCCATCCGGTCCAGGGGACTTATCCACCTTCAGACCTTTCAGTTTCCCCAGCACCTTCTCCTTAGTAATGGTCACTGCGCTCACCTCTGCCCCCTGGTTCTCCGGCATCCCACTGGTGTCTTCCACCGTGAAGACTGATGTAAAGAGGGGCTGGTTTAGCTCACTGGGCTGAATCGCTGGCTTTGAAAGCAGACCAAGGCAGGCCAGCAGCACGGTTCAATTCCCGTACCAGCCTCCCCGAACAGGCGCCGGAATGTGGCAACTAGGGCCTTTTCACAGTAACTTCATTGAAGCCTACTTGTGACAATCAGCGATTTTCATTTTCATTTCAAGTAACTATTCAGTTCCTCTGCCATTTCTTTGTTTCCTATTATTACTTCTCCAGCCAATTTCTCCAGGGGTCCAATGTCTATTTTTGCCTCTCTCTTACCTTTTATATATTGAAAAAAACTCTTCCTATCTTCTTTCACATTACTAGCTAGCTTGCACACATATTTCATCTTCTCCCCCCTTGCTTCTTTAGCTGTCCTCTGCTCGCTTTTAAAGGCTTCCCAATCCTCTGGCATCCCAATGAAGGCAAGCATGCCATAGGCCTTCTTGACTACCTTCTCCACCTGTGTTGCCCCTTTCAGTGACCTGTGGACCTGTACACCAAGGTCTCTCGGACTGTCAATACTCTTGAGGGTTCTACCATTCACTGTATATTCCCTACCTGTATTAGACCTTCCAAAATGCATTACCTCACATTTGTCCGGATTAAACTCCATCTGCCATCTCTCTGCCCAAGTCTCCAAACAATCTAAATCCTGCTATATCCTCTTGACAGTCCTCATCGCCATCCGCAATTCCACCAACCTTTGTGTCGTCTGCAAACTTACTAATCAGACCAGTTACATTTTCCTCCAAATCATTTATATATACTACAAAGAGCAAAGGTCCCAGCACTGATCCCTGCGGAACACCACTGGTCACAGCCCTCCAATCAGAAAAGCACCCTTCCATTGCTACTCTCTGCCTTCTATGACCTAGCCAGTTCTGTATCCATCTTGCCAGCTCACCCCTGATCCCGTGTGACTTCACCTTTTCTACCTGTCTGCCATGAGGGACCTTGTCAAAGGCCTTACTGAAGTCCATACAGACAACAAAGTCAACTTTGTCCACAGGAATAGTGCCAGAAGACTGGAGAATAGCAAATGTTGTCCCCTTGTTCAAGAAGGAGAGTAGAGACAACCCCGGTAACAGTGAGCCCTACTTCTGTTGTGGGCAAAATCTTGGAAAGGTCTTTAAGAGATAGGATGTATAATCACCAGGAAAGGAATAATTTGATTAGAGATAGTCAACACGGTTTTGTGAAGGGTAGGTCGTGCCTCACAAACCTTATTGAGTTATTTGAGAAGGTGACCAACAGGTGGATGAGGGTAAAGCAGTTGATGTGTGTATATGGATTTCAGTAAAGCGTTTGATAAGGTTCCCCACGGTAGGCTACTGCAGAAAATACGGAGGCATGGGATTCAGGGTGATTTAGCAGTTTGGATCAGAAATTGGCTAGCTGGAAGAAGACAAAGGGTGGTGGTTGATGGGAAATGTTCAGACTGGAGTCCAGTTACTAGTGGTGTACCCAAGGATCTGTTTTGGGGCCACTGCTGTTTGTCATTTTTATAAATGACCTGGAGGAGGGCGTTGAAGATGGGTGAGTAAATTTGCAGATGACATTAAAGTCGGTGGAGTTGTGGACAGTGCGGAAGGATGTTACAAGTTGCAAAGGGACATAGATAAGCTGCAGCGCTGGGCTGAGAGGTGGCAAATGGAGTTTAATGCAGAAAAGTGTGAGGTGATTCATTTTGGAAGGAATAACAGGAAGACAGAGTACTGGGCTAATGGTAAGATTCTTGGCAGTGTGGATGAGCAGAGAGATCTCTGTGTCCATGTACATAGATCCCTGAAAGTTGCCACCCAGGTTGAGAGGGTTGTTAAGAAGGCGTACGGTGTGTTAGCTTTTATTGGTAAAGGAATTGAGTTTCGGAGCCATGAGGTCATGTTGCAGCTGTACAAAACTCTGGTGCGGCCGCATTTGGAGTATTGCGTGCAATTCTGGTCGCCGCATTATAGGAAGGATGTGGAAGCATTGGAAAGGGTGCAGAGAAGATTTACCAGAATGTTGCCTGGTATGGAGGGAAGATCTTATGAGGAAAGGCTGAGGGACTTGAGGCTGTTTTTGTTAGAGAGAAGGTTAAGAGGTGACTTAATTGAGGCATACAAGATGATCAGAGGATTGGATAGGGTGGACAGTGAGAGACTTTTTCCTCGGATGGTGATGTCTAGCATGAGGGGACATAGCTTTAAATTGAGGGGAGATAGATATAGGACAGATGTCAGAGGTAGGTTCTTTACTCAGAGAGTAGTAAGGGCGTGGAATGCCCTGCCTGCAACAGTAGTGGACTCGCCAACACTAAGGGCATTCAAATGGTCATTGGATAGACATATGGACGATAAGGGAATAATGTAGATGGGCTTTAGGGTGGTTTCACAGGTCGGCGCAACATCGAGGGCCGAAGGGCCTGTACTGTGCTGTCATGTTCTATGTAACATCCACTGCCCTACCTGCATCAATCATCTTTGTGACGTCTTCGAAAAACTCTATCAAATTAGTGTCACGACCTCCCCACAACAAAACCGTGCTGTCTCTCGCTAATAATTCAATTTGCTTCCAAATGGGAGTGGATCCTGTCTCAAAGAATTCTCTCCAGTAATTTCCCTACCACTGAAGTAAGGCTCACCGGCCTGTAGTTCCCTGGATTATCCTTCTTAAACGAAAGGAACAACATTGGCTATTCTCCAGTCCTCCGGGACATCCCCTGAAGACAGTGAGGACCCAAAGATTTCGTTCAAGGCCTGAGCAATTTCCTCTCCAGCCTCCTTCAGTATTCTGGGGTAGATCCCATCAGGCCCTGGGGACTTATCTACCTTAATATTTTTCAAGACGTCCAACACCTCATCCTTTTGGATCTCAATATGACCCAGGCTATCTACACACCCTTCTCCAGGCTCAACATCCACCAATTCCTTCTCTTTGGTGAATACTGATGCAAAGTATAAAACGTTCTCTGCCATTTCTTTCTTTCCTATTGTTACTTCTCCAGCCACATTTTCCAATGTCTATTTTTGTCTCTCTTTTACCTTTTATATATTGAAAAAAACTCTTCCTATCTTCTTTTATATTACTGGCTAGCTTGCACTCATACTTCATCTTCTCCCCACTTATTGCTTCTTTAGTTGTCCTCTGCTCGCTTTTAAAGGCTTCCCAATCCTCTGGCTTCCCACTAATTCTCGCCACTTTGTATGCTTTTTCTTTAGCTTTTATGCTGTCCTTGACTTCCCTCGTCTGCCATGGATGCCTTGTCCTCCCCTTAGCATGTTTCCTCCTCCTTGGGATGAATTTCTGTTGTGCCTCCCGAATAACCCCCCAAAACCCCTGCCATTGCTGTTCCACTGTCTTCCCTGCTAGGCTCCTTTTCCAATCAACTCTGGCCAGCTCCTCCCTCATGTCTTTGTCGTTAACCTTATTTAATTGTAATACCGTTACATCTGATTGCAGCTTCTCCCTCTCAAACTGCAGGGTAAATTCTATCATATTGTGCTCACTGCTCCCTAAGGGTAACTTCACCTTAAGTTCCCTAATCAAGTCTGCCTCATCACACATCACCAAATCCAGAATTGCCTGTTCCCCAGTCGGCTCTGTCACAAGCTGCTCCAAAAAAACATCTCTTAAGACATTCCACAAATTCCATTTCTTGGGATCCACGACCACCCTGATTTTCCCAGTCCACCTGCATATTGAAGTCCCCCATGATTATTGTAATATTGCCTTTTTTACATGCCTTTTCTATCTCCTGATTTATTTTCTGCCCTACACCCCGACTACTGCTAGGGGCTGTACGTAACTCCCACCAGGGTCTTTTTACCTTTACAATCCCTCCACTCTACCCACAGAGATTCTATGCCTTCTGATCCTATATCGCTCCTTGCTATCGGTTTAACTTCATTCCTTACTGACCATGCAACCCTGCTCCCTTTGCCCATCTGCCTGTCCTTTCGATAGGACACAATGCAGCACGGTAGCATTGTGGATAGCACAATTGCTTCACAGCTCCAGGGTCCCAGGTTCGATTCCAGCTTGGGCCACCGTCTCTGTGATGCCCACAATATCGCACCGGTCGATTTCAATGTGCGCAACAAGCTCATTCACCTTGTTCCGTACACTGCGCTCATTTTAGGTACAACACCCTCAGTCTTGCATTTACCACCTCCCTTCTCACACTGGGCACCTTTTTTTGCTCTGCCTGAGGGTGATGTTCTTATTTCGGTTCTTTAGTTCTCCTTCGGTTATTCTGCCTTCGAAGCTCACGCTCTGGTTCCCGCCCCCCTGCCATACTAGTTTAAATCCTCCCGTGTGGCTCGAACAAACCTCCCAGCCAGGATATCGGTGCCCCTCCAGTTTAGATGCAACCTGTCCTTCTTGTACAGGTCCCACCTGCCCCAGAAGAGATCCCAATGGTCCAGAAATCTGAAACCCTCCCTCCTACACCACCAGTTTAGCCACGTGTTTAGCTGCGCTATCCTCCTATTTCTAGCCTCACTGGCACGTGGCACAGGGAGTAATCCTGAGATTACAACCCGAGAGGTCCTGCTTTTTAGCTTACTGCCTAGCTCCCTGAACTTCTTCTGCAGGACATCTTCACTCTTCCTGCCTATGTCGTTAGTACCTATGTGTGCTACGACCTCTGGCTGTTCACCCTCCCCCTTCAGGATGTCCTGTGTTCGTTCAGAGACATCCTTGACCCTGGCACCAGGGAGGCAACACACCATCCAGGAGTCTCTTTCACGTCCACAGAAACGCCGATCTGTGCCCCTTACTATAGAGTCCCCGATAACTATTGCTCCCCTGCACTTTGCCCTCTCCTGCTGAGCAACAGAGCCAGTTGTGGTGCCCCTGTTCTGGCTGCTGTTGTTTTTCCCTGATAGGCTATCCCCCCCCCCCGACAGTTACCAAAACATTTCGGGCCAGACAGTCTTCCAGAGAAGTCAGGCCGTTCAGACAGAATACTCAGGCCAAGCAGAAAGCACACAGATTTATTTCAATTCTCAATCTTCCTCCGTCAAAACCTCAAAAGCGAATAGTTTTTACAAGAGAAAGTACAATATTCACAAGTCTCTTCTCATTACTCAAGAGTAATTCGACCACGTGTGTGTGGTGCGGGGGGGGGGGGCACACACCGAAGGTCAAGCCGACCTTTGCTGCCGTTGAGTGTGGGGTAAGAGTCTCTGGGACGAGATCGGGACCCCTGCGTTACACAAAAAGGGACAATCCCGTTCGTCAGCCGCGCCCTATCCGATGTTTGCCGTTGACCCTGGAATCTTCGGCTGAGTCAGTGATGCTGGTAACTTGCGCAGTGGGGCCAGAGGTCTCGCTTTTCTCCCTCAGGTTGCGAACGGCACGATGACACAGGGGTCGGAGCGAGGCTGCTCCCGGATTGTACAGGCAGCGCTCCCTTCAACCACCCCTCTGTCAGCTCCACGAATTTCTGGGGCTCAGACGACGGGACAATCAGATTTGGGATGGGTTCCGCTGAGTTTCAGTCACATGTTCAACAGCCACATGATAAAAAAAAGTCCAGAACAAAAAGGCAGGAGGCAGGTCGTCACAGTCAGACCTGGAAGCGGCCGCACAGGTGTCCCAGGCGATCGATGTTCTTGTGCAGGATGCTGTGGAGGACGTTCAGGTACTTGCTGATGTCGCCGTCCCGCGCGAAGTCCCGGTAGAACTGGCCCTGCTCGGGGTCGAAGGTGAACTTCTGGGGCAGCGGGCCGTTGTCCTTCATGTACTCCCAGACGGTCAGCAGCAGCAGGTGGACCTCGAAGGGGGTGAGCAGGTGGAAGATCTCGTGCATATTGCTGAGCACAGGCGGCAGGAGCTGGCCCTGCCCCATGCAGGAGACCAGGCTGCAGGAGGCCTGGAGCTGCCAGGGGGAGCTGGCGGTCAGGGAGTGGCGCGAGGCGTCCCAGTGGGCCATGAGGGTGGCCAGGAGGCCCCGGAGCAGCACGGAGCAGTAACACAGGGCCGGCCGGCCCAGGGCCACCAACTGGAGCAGGGGGAAGAGCAGGGGGTTCTCCTCGAAGCGGTTACGGATCTGCAGGTCCCGCTCCACCGTGTTGCGGGCGTGGTCCTCGGGGGGCCAGGCCAGCTCGCTGTTGGTGACGTCGGGGCACAGACCCTCCACCAGGGCCACCGCCACCGCCTTGGCCGCCTCGGGGTTGATGGGGGGGTGGCTGAGGCCGGGGCCAGGCTCCGCCAGGGGGCGCCCTCCGCTGCCGCACCTCACCACCAGGCTCAGCAGCTGGTACAGGTTGTGGGCCGCCTCCTGGGGCCCCGGGCCGGTGACGGCGGAGGCCGGTTTCAGCCCCCGGCCGATCACGCCGGCGTGGAACACGGCCCAGATGCTGCCGCTGAAGTTGACAGCCGTGCCAAACTTGCGGTTGACGTCGAGCAGGGCGTCGCCGCCGCTGGGGGAGGAGGCGGGGGGGATACCCGGGGCCCACGCCGCGCCCGGCACCCACCCGCCGAACAGCCCGGCGCTGCCGGAGTGCGTCGCCGAGCGGACCAGCTGCTGGAGGACGGCGCGCAGGGCGGCGGCGGACACGGCGCTCAGGCGGGTCAGCAGGCGGCCGCAGTCGGAGGCCGCCGCCTCCCGGCCGCGCCGCAGCGCCAGCAGGAACTGCCCGACGGCGGAGCGCACCAGGCCGGCCAGCTGGGCCGGGCTGAGCGCCGGCGGCAAGGGGACGGCCGACAGGAGCAGGGCGGCGGCCTCGGAGACCCGGGGGTCGGAGCGCGGCAGGAGCTGGCCCAGGTCACGGGCGTGCCAGGACAGGGCCTGGGCCAGGCGGGCGCCGATGGGGGAGGGCAGCTCCTCCTCCGGCCCCTCCCACTGCACCAAGGTGGCCAGGTTGACCATCAGGCGGGCGGTCTGCGCCTCGGGGAGGCTGGACGAGTGGAGCCGGGCCACGCAGCGCCGGACGGTGGCCGGCAGCAGCCCCGGCATGGAGGCGGCCAGCCCCCCGTACAGCTGGACAGGCAGCGCCAGCTCCTCGGGGGTGCAGGCCAACGCCAGCAGGTGGCTCAGAGCCTCGGTGGCACAGCTCTCCCCGCAGTAGACGGAGAGCAGGCCCAGCAGCTGGTGCTGCCACAGGTGGCGTTTACGCTCCAGCCTCAGGGTCTCCAGGCACAGGTCCCTCACTCTGCCCTTCAGCTCGTCGAAGAAGGGGATGGCGCGGGGCTGTGGCTCGCACAGGCTGGCCGAGGGGCGGTTGTACACCAGCTTCTGCAGGTTCAGCAGGAGCAGCTGGATGATCCGGTGGCAGGCGTCCCTCACGCTCTCCCGCACGGCCAGACCCGGGGTGGTGATCACCGAGGCGGGCATGGCGGTGTTGACCAGGAACTGGAGGATGCGGTAGGCCCCGGGGCCGGTCTGGCAGATCAGGTGGACCACCAGGCCCACCAGGTTCTCCGCGTCGTCGCGGCCCAGGCCTGCGAAGTGCTGGTGGAGCTGGTCCAGGACGGGGGGCTTGAGCGAGTCGATGAGCTCCCCCGAGACGGTGCTCAGCAGCATGGGCGACATGGCAGCCAGCTGCAGGAGGAAGGGCACGGTGGCGAGCTGCTGGGGGTCCCGGGCCGAGCCCAGGCTCTGCTGGAACATCAGCAGCAGCTCCTGCTTGATGCTGGCAGAATGCCGGGTGGCCAGGTGTCCCAGGATGCCCACCACCGAGGCCATCTTGGGGACCCGCTTGTCTGCCAAGGTGGGGAAGAGCGGGTCCACGACAGAGGAGGCCCCGTGCATGCAGAAATCCTTCAGGCCACAGGAGAGGACACGGCTGATGATGGTGTTGGGGAAGGAGGAGCCGATGTGGGCCACGACCCAGTCGAAGTGGGGCGAATGCTGGACGGAGGTGTCGAGCAGAGCGTCGACGCAGGCGTCGGGGCAGCTGCTGATCATCGAGGACAGGCACTGCGTGTAAATGTCCATCAGGACCCGGGTGGCCTTGCAAGACATCCAGAGCTGTAGCAGCTCGTTCAGGCTGCTGGCGTGAGGCACCTGATGCCGCCCTGAGTACTTGCTACTGAGCTGGCCCATCAGGTCGATGGACCAGGCCGAGACCAGGGGGGCCCAGGCCCGGGGATTGGAGTGGACAAACTCGGACAGGACACTCTGGATCTCCTGGGTGACATCGTCCAGACCCGGCCGCCCCAGGAGGGGCCCCCCTCCACCGCCCATCCCACCCTCGTGGTTGAGGTCCAGGATGTAGCTGCTGACGTACTCATCGAAGACCCCTCGCAGGTACTCCAGGACAGCTCCCCGGGCCGGCGGGAGATTCCGCAGCAGGAGGATCCCGCACCGAGCGTGGTCTTTCACTGACAGCTTGTGCCCACGGACAGGGTCTATGCCACTGATAAAAGCCTTCATCTCTTGCAGCAACTCCTGCGAACTGGAACCAAGAAGGGAAAGGAAGAGAAATCAGCACAGTGAAGTCACAGGGGAGGCCATTCAGTCCAACATGGCGGCTGGCCCTTGGAAAGATCTAATTATCCACCCCCTCCCTCTTTCCCCCACAGCTCTGCAGATTCCGCCTTTCCCAGTATTTCCCCTTCCTCTTGAATCTGCTTCCACCGCCCATTCATCCCCAGAGTCGGACGGAGACCTTCAGCTGAGGTCTCGCCAGTGTTTAGAAAGGTTCGGCTCAGCTCTACATTCCTTCCTTTAACATAAACATAGAGTGCAGAAGGAGGCCATTCGGCCCATCGAGTCTGCACCGACCCACTTAAGCCCTCACTTCCACCCTATCCCCGTAACCCCTCCTAACCTTTTTGGGACACTAAGGGCAATTGATCACGGCCAATCCACCCAACCTGCACATCTTTGGACTGTGGGAGGAAACCGGAGGAAACCCACGCACACACGGGGAGGACGGGCAGACCCCGCACAGACAGTGAACCAGTGGGATCGCTATTTAGAATTCCCCCCTCACAGCTTTCCTATTTATTTATTTATTTTAAAATTTAATTACCCAATTCTAATTTTTTCCAATTAAGGGGCAGTTTAGCGCGGCCAATCCACCTACCCTGCAAATTGGGTTGTGGGGGGGGGGGGGGGGGGGGGGTGAGACCCACGCACACACGGGGAGAATGTGCAAACTCCACACGGACAGGGACCCGGGTCCGAGATTGAACCCGGGACCTCGGCCCGTGAGGCAGCAGTGCTAACCACTGCACCGCCCCCCCCCCCCGTGAGGCAGTAGTGCTAACCACTGCGCCACAGTGCCGTCCTGACTGCTCTATTCAATGTATTGTCAAATCGATCACCCCCATTCCCTCATCTCACTGTCAGAAAGTTGTGGATTTGAGCCGCAGTCCACGCGGTTCCCAGAGAATTCCTACGGTTGAGTAAAAATACATCCCAAACTCCAAATGCAGCGCCGTACTGTCAGAGGGTCAGTACTGAGGGAGTGCCGCACTGTCAGAGGGTCAGTACTGAGGGAGTGCCGCACTGTCAGAGGGTCAGTACCGAGGGAGTGCCGCACTGTCAGAGGGTCAGTACCGAGGGAGTGCCGCACTGTCAGAGGGTCAGTACCGAGGGAGTGCCGCACTGTCAGAGGGTCAGTACTGAGGGAGTGTCGCACTGTCAGAGGGTCAGTACTGAGGGAGTGCCGCACTGTCAGAGGGTCAGTACTGAGGGAGTGCTGCACTGTCAGAGGGTCAGTGCTGAGGGAGTACCGCACTGTCAGAGGGTCAGTACTGAGGGAGTGCCGCACTGTCAGAGGGTCAGTACCGAGGGAGTGCCGCACTGTCAGAGGGTCAGTACCGAGGGAGTGCCGCACTGTCAGAGGGTCAGTACTGAGGGAGTGCCGCATTGTCAGAGGGTCAGTACTGAGCGAGTGCCGCACTGTCAGAGGGTCAGTACTGAGGGAGTGCCGCACTGTCAGAGGGTCAGTACTGAGGGAGTGCTGCACTGTCAGAGGGTCAGTGCTGAGGGAGTACCGCACTGTCAGAGGGTCAGTACTGAGGGAGTGCCGCACTATCAGAGGGTCAGTACCGAGGGAGTGCCGCACTGTCAGAGGGTCAGTACTGAGGGAGTGCCGCACTGTCAGAGGGTCAGTACTGAGGGAGTGTCGCACTGTCAGAGGGTCAGTACTGAGGGAGTGCCGCACTGTCAGAGGGTCAGTACTGAGGGAGTGCTGCACTGTCAGAGGGTCAGTGCTGAGGGAGTGACGCACTGTCAGAGGGTCAGTACTGAGGGAGTGCCGCACTGTCAGAGGGTCAGTGCTGAGGGAGTGACGCACTGTCAGAGGGTCAGTACTGAGGGAGTGCCGCACTGTCGGAAGGTCAGTACTGAGGGAGCCGCACTGTCAGAGGGTCAGTTCTGAGGGAGTGACGCACTGTCAGAGGGTCAGTACTGAGGGAGTGCCGCACTGTCGGAAGGTCAGTACTGAGGGAGCCACACTGTCAGAGGGTCAGTACTGAGGGAGTGCCGCACTGTCAGAGGGTCAGTGCTGAGGGAGTGCCACACTGTCGGAAGGTCAATACTGAGGGAGCCGCACTGTCAGTGGGTCAGTACTGAGGGAGCGCCGCACTGCCAGAGGGTCAGTGCTGAGGGAGTGCCGCACTGTCAGAGGGTCAGTACTGAGGGAGCGCCGCACTGTCAGAGGGTCAGTACTGAGGGAGCGCCGCACTGTCAGAGGGTCAGTGCTGAGGGAGTGCTGCACTGTCAGAAGGTCAGTACTGAGGGAGTGTTGCACTGTCAGAGGGTCAGTACTGAGGGAGCGCCGCACTGTCAGAGGGTCAGTACTGAGGGAGCGCCGCACTGTCAGAGGGTCAGTACTGAGGGAGCGCCGCACTGTCACAGGGTCAGTGCTGAGGGAGTGCCGCACTGCCAGAGGGTCAGTGCTGAGGGAGTGCCGCACTGTCAGAGGGTCAGTACTGAGGGAGTGCTGCACTGTCAAAGGGTCAGTACTGAGGGAGTGCCGCACTGTCAGAGGGTCAGTACTGAGGGAGTGCCGCACTGTCAGAGGGTCAGTACTGAGGGAGTGCCGCACTGTCAGAGGGTCAGTACTGAGGGAGTGCCGCACTGTCAGAGGGTCAGTACTGAGGGAGTGCCGCACTGTCAGAGGGTCAGTACTGAGGGAGTGCCGCACTGTCAGAGGGTCAGTGCTGAGGGAGTGCCGCACTGTCAGAGGGTCAGTACTGAGGGAGTGCCGCACCTGTCAGAGGGTCAGTACTGAGGGAGTGCCGCACTGTCAGAGGGTCAGTACTGAGGGAGTGTCGCACTGTCAGAGGGTCAGTACTGAGGGAGTGCCGCACTGTCAGAGGGTCAGTACTGAGGAAGCGCCGCACTGTCAGAGGGTCAGTACTGAGGGAGTGCCGCACTGTCAGAGGGTCAGTACTGAGGGAGTGCCGCACTGTCAGAGGGTCAGTACTGAGGAAGCGCCGCACTGTCAGAGGGTCAGTACTGAGGGAGCGCCGCACTGTCAGAGGGTCAGTACTGAGGGAGTGCCGCACTGTCAGAGGGTCAGTACTGAGGGAGCGCCGCACTGTCAGAGGGTCAGTACTGAGGGAGTGCCGCACTGTCAGAGGGTCAGTACTGAGGGAGCGCCGCACTGTCAGAGGGTCAGTACTGAGGGAGTGCTGCACTGTCAGAGGGTCAGTACTGAGGGAGTGCCGCACTGTCAGAGGGTCAGTACTGAGGAAGCGCCGCACTGTCAGAGGGTCAGTACTGAGGGAGCGCCGCACTGTCAGAGGGTCAGTACTGAGGGCGTGCCGCACTGTCAGAGGGTCAGTACTGAGGGAGTGCTGCACTGTCAGAGGGTCAGTACTGAGGGAGTGCCGCACTGTCAGAGGGTCAGTACTGAGGGAGCGCCGCACTGTCAGAGGGTCAGTACTGAGGGAGTGCTGCACTGTCAGAGGGTCAGTACTGAGGGAGTGCCGCACTGTCAGAGGGTCAGTACTGAGGGAGTGCCGCACTGTCAGAGGGTCAGTACTGAGGGAGTGCCGCACTGTCAGAGGGTCAGTACTGAGGGAGCCGCACTGTCAGAGGGTCAGTACTGAGGGAGTGCCGCACTGTCAGAGGGTCAGTACTGAGGGAGTGCTGCACTGTCAGAGGGTCAGTACTGAGGGAGTGCCGCACTGTCAGAGGGTCAGTACTGAGGGAGCGCCGCACTGTCAGAGGGTCAGTACTGAGGGAGTGCCGCACTGTCAGAGGGTCAGTACTGAGGGAGTGCTGCACTGTCAGAGGGTCAGTACTGAGGGAGTGCCGCACTGTCAGAGGGTCAGTACTGAGGGAGTGCCGCACTGTCAGAGGGTCAGTACTGAGGGAGCGCCGCACTGTCAGAGGGTCAGTACTGAGGGAGTGCCGCACAGTCAGAGGGTCAGTACTGAGGGAGCCCCGCACTGTCAGAGGGTCAGTACTGAGGGAGTTCCGCACTGTCTGAGGGTCAGTACTGAGGGAGTGCTGCACTGTCAGAGGGTCAGTACTGAGGGAGTGCTGCACTGTCAGAGGGTCAGTACTGAGGGAGCGCCGCACTGTCAGAGGGTCAGTACTGAGGGAGTGCTGCACTGTCAGAGGGTCAGTACTGAGGGAGTGCTGCACTGTCAGAGGGTCAGTACTGAGGGAGCGCCGCACTGTCAGAGGGTCAGTACTGAGGGAGTGCCACACTGTCAGAGGGTCAGTACTGAGGGAGTGCTGCACTGTCAGGGGGTCAGTACTGAGGGAGTCCCGCACTGTCAGAGGGTCAGTACTGAGGGAGTGCCGCACTGTCAGAGGGTCAGTACTGAGGGAGTGCTGCACTGTCAGAGGGTCAGTACTGAGGGAGCGCTGCACTGTCAGAGGGTCAGTACTGAGGGAGTGCCGCACTGTCAGAGGGTCAGTACTGAGGGAGCACCGCACTGTCAGAGGGTCAGTACTGAGGGAGTGCTGCACTGTCAGAGGGTCAGTACTGAGGGAGCGCTGCACTGTCAGAGGGTCAGTACTGAGGGAGTGCTGCACTGTCAGAGGGTCAGTACTGAGGGAGTGCCGTACTGTCAGAGGGTCAGTACTGAGGGAGTGCTGCACTGTCAGAGGGTCAGTACTGAGGGAGTGCCGCACTGTCAGAGGCTCAGTACTGAGGGAGCACCGCACTGTCAGAGGGTCAGTACTGAGGGAGTGCTGCACTGTCAGAGGGTCAGTACTGAGGGAGCACCGCACTGTCAGAGGGTCAGTACTGACGGAGTGCTGCACTGTCAGAGGGTCAGTACTGACGGAGTGCTGCACTGTCAGAGGGTCAGTACTGAGGGAGTGCCGCACTGTCAGAGGGTCAGTACTGACGGAGTGCTGCACTGTCAGAGGGTCAGTACTGAGGGAGCGCTGCACTGTCAGAGGGTCAGTACTGAGGGAGTGCTGCACTGTCAGAGGGTCAGTACTGAGGGAGTGCCGCACTGTCAGAGGGTCAGTACTGAGGGAGTGCTGCACTGTCAGAGGGTCAGTACTGAGGGAGTGCCGCACTGTCAGAGGGTCAGTACTGAGGGAGTGCCGTACTGTCAGAGGGTCAGTACTGAGGGAGTGCTGCACTGTCAGAGGGTCAGTACTGAGGGAGTGCCGCACTGTCAGAGGCTCAGTACTGAGGGAGCGCCGCACTGTCAGAGGGTCAGTACTGAGGGAGCACCGCACTGTCAGAGGGTCAGTACTGAGGGAGTGCCGCACTGTCAGAGGGTCAGTACTGAGGGAGTGCCGCACTGTCAGAGGGTCAGTACTGAGTGAGTGCCGCACTGTCAGAGGGTCAGTACTGAGGGAGTGCCGCACTGTCAGAGGGTCAGTACTGAGGGAACGCCGCACTGTCAGAGGGTCAGTACTGAGGGAGTGCCGCACTGTCAGAGGGTCAGTACTGAGGGAGTGCCGTACTGTCAGAGGGTCAGTACTGAGGGAGTGCTGCACTGTCAGAGGGTCAGTACTGAGGGAGTGCCGCACTGTCAGAGGCTCAGTACTGAGGGAGCGCCGCACTGTCAGAGGGTCAGTACTGAGGGAGCACCGCACTGTCAGAGGGTCAGTACTGAGGGAGTGCCGCACTGTCAGAGGGTCAGTACTGAGGGGAGTGCCGCACTGTCAGAGGGTCAGTACTGAGTGAGTGCCGCACTGTCAGAGGGTCAGTACTGAGGGAGTGCCGCACTGTCAGAGGGTCAGTACTGAGGGAACGCCGCACTGTCAGAGGGTCAGTACTGAGGGAGTGCCGCACTGTCAGAGGGTCAGTACTGAGGGAGTGACGCACTGTCAGAGGGTCAGTACTGAGGGAGTGCCGCACTGTCAGAGGGTCAGTACTGAGGGAGCGCCGCACTGTCAGAGGGTCAGTACTGAGGGAGTGCTGCACTGTCAGAGGGTCAGTACTGAGGGAGTGCTGCACTGTCAGAGGGTCAGTACTGAGGGAGCGCCGCACTGTCAGAGGGTCAGTACTGAGTGAGTGCCGCACTGTCAGAGGGTCAGTACTGAGGGAGTGCCGCACTGTCAGAGGGTCAGTACTGAGGGAGTGCCGCACTGTCAGAGGGTCAGTACTGAGGGAGTGCTGCACTGTCAGAGGGTCAGTACTGAGGGAACGCCGCACTGTCAGAGGGTCAGTACTGAGGGAGTGCTGCACTGTCAGAGGGTCAGTACTGAGGGAGTGCCGCACTGTCAGAGGGTCAGTACTGAGGGAGTGCCGCACTGTCAGAGGGTCAGTACTGAGGGAGCGCCGCACTGTCAGAGGGTCAGTACTGAGGGAGTGCTGCACTGTCAGAGGGTCAGTACTGAGGGAGTGCCACACGCTGCGGTTCCTGCCTCCCGCCAGCGATGGCGCTGCGGCGGGGGGGTCGAACTCGGGTCTCGCGCATGCGCCGGCTCCCTCCCTCCAGCCGCGCAGGCGCGCACCCGGCACACGCGCATGCGCCCACTCGCCTGATCCCGGCCCGGTGGCTGGCGCTTCCTTCCAGGGCCGCGGCCGCCGCCATTGTCTCCGTGGGGCCGGTCCGCAGCTCCCCGCGGGGAGGGTTGGGGATGGTGGCGGAGCCCGGGGCCGGCTCCCGGCGCTCAACCTCCCGCAGCCGCCTCCCGTCCGCTCGCTCAGTCACTCCGAGAGGCCGCCGAGAGCGGCCGAACCCGCGCCCTCACCCACTTCCGGCGCAGGGCAGGTGCCGCCGCCTCGACACTCCGTCCGGAAACACCCAGGCTTCCGGCACCGGGGAGCTGCCACCGCCTAAACCCTCCGGCTGGAACCCCGCGCCCCGATCTCCGATTCCGGGGCTCAGACACAATCCCAGCGGGGTGGGGCATCGACCCAACATGTCAGTGACATCATTAAATTGTAAATCAATGCATCTCCTGACAGGGGAATGGAGTTGAGACCCTGGGAATTCAGGACCACAACAACAACAACAATCTGCATTGATCTAGCACCTTTGGTGCAGCAAATAGTCAATTCGCAGTTAGGGGTGACCCTGATCTGACAGGGCACCTGACTCAAGGTGCAGATCCGCAGAGCGTCTTGTGGAACTCTGCCAGGATGTCCCACCGCCAGTTACAGAGCTCGTTACACTGCCCATTACAGAGCTCGTTACACTGCCCATTACACAGCCCATTACAGAGCTCGTTACACTGCCCATTACACAGCCCATTGCAGAGCTCGTTACACTGCCCATTACAGAGCTCGTTACACTGCCCATTACACAGCCCATTACAGAGCGCGTTACACTGCCCATTACAGAGCTCATTACACAGCCCATTACAGCGCTCGTTACACTGCCCATTACAGAGCTCGTTACACTGCCCATTACAGAGCTTGTTACACTGCCCATTACACAGCCCATTGCAGAGCGTGTTACACTGCCCATTACAGAGCTCATTACACTGCCCATTACAGAGCTCGTTACACAGCCCATTACAGAGCTTGTTACACTGCCCATTACAGAGCTCGTTACACTGCCCATTACACAGCCCATTGCAGAGCTCGTTACACTGCCCATTACAGAGCTCGTTACACTGCCCATTACAGAGCTTGTTACAGAGCTCGTTACACTGCCCATTACACAGCCCTTTACAGAGCTTGTTACAGAGCTCGTTACACAGCCCATTACAGAGCTCGTTACACTGCCTATTACAGAGCTCGTTACACTGCCCATTACACAGCCCATTGCAGAGCTCGTTACACTGCCCATTACAGAGCTCGTTACACTGCCCATTACAGATCTTGTTACAGAGCTCGTTACACTGCCCATTACACAGCCCTTTACAGAGCTTGTTACAGAGCTCGTTACACTGCCCATTTCAGAGCTCGTTACACTGCCCATTACAGAGCTCGTTACACTTCCCATTACACAGCCCATTGCAGAGCTCGTTACACTGCCCATTACAGAGCTCGTTACACTGCCCATTACACAGCTCGTTACACTGCCTATTACAGAGCTCGTTACACAGCCCATTACAGAGCTCGTTACACTGCCCATTACACAGCCCATTGCAGAGCTCGTTACACTGCCCATTACAGAGCTTGTTACAGAGCTCGTTACATTGCCCATTACACAGCCCATTACAGAGCTCGTTACACTTCCCATTACACAGCCCATTGCAGAGCTTGTTACACTGCCCATTACACAGCCCATTGCAGAGCCCGTTACACTGCCCATTACAGAGCTCGTTACACTGCCCATTACACAGCCCATTACAGAGCTCGTTACACTTCCCATTACACAGCCCATTGCAGAGCTCGTTACACTGCCCATTACACAGCCCATTACAGAGCTCGTTACACTGCCCATTACACAGCCCATTGCAGAGCTCGTTACACTGCCCATTACAGAGCTCGTAACACTACCCATTACGCAGCCCATTGCACTGCTCTTTACGCTGCCCATTACAGAGCTCGTTACACTGCCCATTGCAGAGCACATTACACAGCCCATTACAGAGCTCGTTACACTGCCCATTACAGAGCTTGTTACACTACCCATTACACAGCCCATTGCAGAGCTTGTTACACTTCCCGTTACACAGCCCATTGCAGAGCTCGTTACACTGCCCATTACACAGCCCATTGCAGAGCTCGTTACACTTCCCATTACACAGCCCATTACAGAACTCGTTACACTGCCCATTACAGAGCTCGTTACACTGCCCATTACACAGCCCATTGCAGAGCTCATTACACTGCCCATTACAGAGCTTGTTACACTGCCCATTACGCAGCCCATTGCAGAGCTCGTTACACTTCCCGTTACACAGCCCATTGCAGAGCTCGTTACACTGCCCATTACACAGTCCCTTACAGAGCTGGTTACATTGCCAATTACACAGCCCCTTGCAGAGCTGGTTACACTGCCCATTACACAACCCATTGCAGAGCTCGTTACACAGCCCATTACAGAACTAGTTACACTGCCCATTACAGAGGTTGTTACACTGCCCATTACACAGCCCATTACAGAGCTCGTTACAAAGGCAAATACAGAGGTCATTACATCCTCCCGTGTGTGGGTGGGTTTCCCCCGGGTGCTCCTGTTTCCTCCCACAGTCCAAAGATGTCCAGGATAGGTGGATTGGCCGTGATAAATTGCCCTTAGTGTCCAAAATTACCCTTAGTGTTGGGTAGGGTTACTGGGATAGGGTGGAGGTGTTAACTTTGGGTAGGGTGCTCTTTCCAAGAGCCGGTGCAGACTCGATGGGCCGAATGGCCTCCTTTTGCACTGTAAATTCTATGCGTCCACAAAAGATCAGCCATGATCTCACTGACTGGCGGAGCAGGGTCGAGGGGCCAGATGGCCTACTCCTGCTCCTAGTTCTTATGTTCATATAATCTATGATTAATCTAGGACAAAGGTTCAGCACAACATCGTGGGCCGAAGGGCCTGTTCTGTGCTGTATTTTCTATGTTCTATTACAGCCTGTTACAGAGCTCATTACACAGCCCATTACAGAGCCCATTTCAGAGCCTAATATGCCCATTTGGTAAAATAAACATTTCCCCTGCTCATTCTAGCCCGGTGGACTACCTTAAATTGTATCAGGCTAAGCCTGGCACATGATGAGGATGTATTAACCGCCATCTGCTCTGTGCTACCCTCAATAACGACGCTTAGAGTGGAAACAGTAAAGACGGGTTTAATAAACTAAGAACTAGGCTCGAGCTGAGACGGGTGCTGACTGCTGCACTGCCCACAAGGCAGGCCCTTATATACGGCTCCCAGATGGGCGGAGCCGGAGGCGGAGTTCCCAGGGTTCCAAGCCCGGTCTTAAAGGGGACATCACCTTACATGATGACAAGGGTACAGTGTTGCAGTAACCGTTCATCACATTCACCCCCTGTTTAAAAAGAGTCCGGCGGGGGTGAAGTGCCATCATAAGTCCATCCGTCTCGATGGCCGGATCGTCCTCATCGACCTCCTCAGTTCGGGCGGTGGTGCGGCGGACACGGGCGTCCTGGTTGAGGGTCCGCCCGGGAGCACAGCCGTCGGAGCTTCGGTCCGGGTCGGGGCAGGGGAACAGGGCGCAGGGAGAATAGGCGGGGTCGGGGGTAGCGGTGCCGGCGGGGTGTGTAAGGGAGGGGCGCTGGGGGCCGCGCGCGGTAGGTGCTCACCAACGGGGGGTGGGGCCGGGAGGGGGGGGTGTTGTAGGGGGTGCCGGGTCCTGCAGGGGAGCAGCGCGGGAAGGGGTGTCTGTAGTGGGGGATCCAGCGGGTGCCAGATCCCGGAGGGAAACCATATCTTGCCTGCCATCAGGGTACTCGACGTAGGCGTAACTGGGGTTGGCGTGGAGCAGTCGGACCTATTCGACCAGGGGGCCCGTTTTATGGCTCCTCGCGTGCCTCCGGAGAAGAACAGGTCCCGGAGCCGTCAGCCAAGGTGGAAGCGAGACCCCGGAGGTAGACTTCCTGGGGAAGAGAAACAATCGCTCATGAGGGGTCTCATTTGTGGCCGTGCAGAGGAGTGACCTAATGGAGTGTAGGGCATCGGGTAGGACCTCCTGCCAGCGGGCGATTGGGAGACTTCTCGACCGTAGGGCCAGAAGGACAGCCTTCCACACGGTCGCGTTCTCCCTCTCCACCTGCCCGTTTCCCCGTGGGTTATAGCTGGTCGTTCTGCTCGAGGCGATGCCTTTGCTGAGCAGATACTGACGCAGCTCATCGCTCATGAACGATGTACCCCGGTCACTGTGGATTTAAGCGGGGAAACCGAACAGGGTGAAGATGCTGTGCAGTGCCTTAATCACCGTGGCTGAGGTCATGTCGGTGCAGAGAATGGCGAATGGGAAACGATAACGGTGAGGAAATAGGCATAACGGTTGGTGGACGGGAGGGGCCCCTTGAAGTCCACGCTCAGTCGCTCAAAGGGGCCCGAGGCCTTCACGAGCCGAACCTTGTCTGGCCGATAGAAGTGCGGTTTGCACTCCGCACAGACCTGGCAGGCCCTGACCATGGCCTTGACCTCCTTGGTTGAGTAAGGTAGGTTGCGGGACTTGATGAAATGGACGAGCCGGGTAACCCCCGGGTGGCAGAGGTCATTGTGGATGGCTTGCAGGCGGTCCTCCTGCGCGTTGGCGCATGTGCCGCGGGACAGGGCATCTGGGGGCTCGTTGAGCTCCCCTGGACGATACTTGATATCGTACGTGTAGGTGGAGAGTTCGATCCTCCACCACAAAATTTTATCGTTTTTTATTTTGCCCCGTTGCGTGTTATCGAACATATAGGCGACCGACCGTTGGTCGGTGACGAGGGTAAACCTCCTACCGGCGAGGTAGTGTCTCCAGCACCGCACAGCCTCCACAATGGCTTGTGCCTCCTTTTCGACTGCAGAGTGTCGAATCTCGGAGGCGGTGAGGGTTCGGGAGAAGAACGCTACTGGTCTGCCTCCTTGATTGAGGGTAGCAGCCAGGGCGATGTCTGATGCATCGCTCTCTACCTGGAAAGGGATGGTTTCGTCCACCGCGTGCATGGTGGCCTTGATGATGTCGGCCTTGATGCGGTTGAAGGCCAATTGAGCCTCAGCCGAGAGGGGAAAAGTGGTGGTCTTTATGAGTGGGCGGGCTTTGTCCGCATACTTGGGGACCCACTGGGCGTAATAGGAGAAAAGCCCCAAGCACCGTTTGAGGGCCTTGAGGCTGCGGGGGAGGGGGAGTTCCTTAAGGGGGCCCACGCGGTCGGGGTCGGGACCTAGGATCCCGTCTTCCACGCCATAGCCAAGGATGGCCAGCCGGGTGGTGTGGAAAACGCATTTGCCCTCGTTATAGGTCAGGTTAAGGGTTCGGGCGGTCTGGAGGAACTTTTTGAGGTTAACGTCATGGTCCTGCTGATCATGGCCGCAGATGGTGACATTGTCCAAGTACGGGTATGTAGCCCGCAAACCGTACTGGTCCACCATTTGGTCCATCGCCCTTTGAAAGACGGAGACCCCGTTTGTGACGCCGAAGGGGACCCTGAGGAAGTGGAAGAGCCGGCCGGCTGCTTCGAAGGCAGTATAGAGGCGGATGGGGAGCTGGTGGTAGGTGGATTTGAGGCCGACCGTGGAAAAGACTCGGCCATTGATGTAGACAGCGGTGGGTGTCGTGCTCCGCTTCCTGAAGTCGATGATCAGTTCCTTGGTCTTTGCAACGTTTCCGGTTCACCAGCGACCAAGTGATTTATCTCCCTGCTGTAGTCGGATTCGTCGTTGTTTGAGGTACGACCCACCACGGTCGTATCATCCGCAAACTTATCGATTGAGTTGGATTTAAGGCAAGCAGAAGATTCCAGAAGCTGCAGGACGGATCACTTTGTTAGTCTGTGCTGGTTTTAACAGGAGCTGCAGACGTGTCGACACCAGAGATCGAGGATGGGGCGGTACTCGGTTTGATTGATTGGCTGGTGGCCGTGAATTGAATCAAAAGGCTGTACTCCGCCCGGTAACAGGTCCTGCCCCAATGGGCTGCTTTTCAGAGCCCTGAGGAATCTGGCAGCGGAGGGGGAGAACCGAGAAGCTCTCTGTCCAGATAGTCCGTTGTGAACGCTGTATTTCACCAGAAAACAACCGAGAACCTGGGTGAATGAACCTACAAAGGAGACCATTCCGGGCTGCAAACAAAGACTTTAACATGCCAGCTTGGTGTGAGGTAAGGTGTAATACAAACCATCACCTGAAACAAAGTCTTTTTTCTTTTGCGTATTATATTTTTTACCCCTATCCACCCCTCTGTGTTTGTCTGTCTTGTGTATGTGTGTGTATAGAGGGTGGGGACGAAAGTTAAACTGAGGAGGTTGGAATTCGTTAATAGTTTAAAAAAATAGAGATTTTTGTTCTGTGGTTTCACAGCGCCAGGGTCCCGGGTTCGATTCCCGGCTTGGGTCACTGTCTGTGCGGAGTCTGCACATCCTCCCCGTGTCTGCGTGGGTTTCCTCCGGGTGCTCCGGTTTCCTCCCACAGTCCAAAGACGTGCAGGTTAGGTGGATTGGCCAAGCTAAATTGTCCTTGGTGACCCAAAAAGGTTAGGAGGGGTTATTGGGTTACGGGGATAGGGTGGAGGTCGGGGCTTAAGTGGGTCGGTGCAGACTCGATGGGCCGAATGGCCTCCTTCTGCACTGTATGTTCTATGATGTAGAGAAACTCAGCAGAATCCTCCATTGGGCCAGCGATGAGGCCAGGGGCACCCTTTCCCACACCCAGCCCTCAGCTCCGGCTGGTCCAACCCCCCAAATATAGCTACTACTGGACAGGCCTCTAAATCAACACTCAGGATTGCCGATTATGGTGCTGAAAAAGACCCCCAATAACCCACCGGCGTGGGGCTGGACCAGAACATGTGCCCTCTCGAACACCACTCACCCCAATCCTCAACCCCCTCAAAAACTCAACTCATCCTGGCCTCGGTGAGGTGCATCCGAAATATCACCGTGAGCTGGATCAAACTCAACCTGGCGCAGGCGGACAGCAAGGTGGGGCAGTGGTTAGCACTGCGGCCTCACGGTGCCGAGGTCCCGGGTTCGCTCCCGGCTCTGGGTCACTGTCTGTCTGGAGTTTGCACATTCTCCCCGTGTCTGTGTGGGTCTCGCCCCCACAACCCAAAGATGTGCAGGGCAGGTGGATTGGCCGCGCTAAATTGCCCCGTATTTGGGGAAAAAAAATTAATTGGGTAAAAACAAAACCTCGCGCAGGATGAGGTAGTATTCACCCTGCGGAGGGACCCGCTCCACATCTCCTCTGAAATGGGTCCCAGCTCCTCCTCCCACCTGGCCTTCACCTTCTCCACCGAAACCTGCTCCCCCCGCCCCCCCCCCCCCCCCCCCCCCCGCCCCGAACAAAATCCCGTCCTGAATGTATCCAAATCCACAAGTCCTGCTTTCTCCAACTTCTCCAAGCGGCAGATCCACAGATCTTTGGAGGCGTGGACAAGGTAGTCAAGAAAGCAGACGGAATGCTTGCCTTCATTGGACGGGGCATCAAGAATAGAAACTGGCAAGTCATGCTACAGCTGTATAGAGCCTTGGCAAGGCCGCACTTGGAATATTGCGCACAATTCTGGTCGCCACACTACCAGAAGGATGTGGAGGTCTTGGAGAGGGTGCAGAGGAGGTTTACTAGGATGTTGCCTGGTCTGGAGGGTGCTAGCTGTGCGGAGAGGCGGAATAGACTCGGACTGTTTTCGTTAGAAAGACGGAGGTTGAGGGGCGACCTGATAGAGGTTTGCAAGATTATGAGGGGCGTGGATAGAGTGGATGGGCAGCACTCTTTCCCAGGGTGGAGGGGTCAGTCGCCAGGGGGCAGAGGTTTAAGGTCCGTGGGGCAAAGTTTAGAGGAGATGTGCGAGGCAGGTTTTTTACGCAGAGGGTGGTGGGTGCCTGGAACGCGTGGCCAGGGGAGGCTGTGGAAGCAGATACATTAACGGCAGTCAGAAGGCATCTCGACCAACACGTGGATAGGACGGGTGTAGAGGGGCACGGCACAAGGGGGGGCTGAGGGTTTTGGCCAAGGTTGGAATCGTGACCGGTACAGGCTTGGAGGGCCGAATGGCCTGTTCCTGTGCTGCATTGTTCTCTGTTATAAGCCCCGCCCCTCACCCTCTCCAGCCTCTTACCTGTCCACCCCCCAGATGTGACATCCAATTTTCACCCGTTCCATCAAATGCTTCCCACAGATTGGAGTCCACCTTGACACCGCCCTGAGCTGAAAATTTGGTTGGGGTTTCCGCCACATTTTTACCGTGGAGCTGGCCACCTCCAAGCTCCACCCTCTGCACGACCCTGACTCCGTCCGCACCCAAGTAACCTCCGGGTCCCCAAAGCAACCAACCTTCTCGGCATTGACCACCCAATAATAAAACATCAGATTCGGCAGTGCCAACCCACCCCCTCACCGCCTCTCCCGCTGCAGCACCTCCCTCCGAATCCGAGGGGGCCACTGCTGTTTGTCATTTTTATAAATGACCTGGAGGAGGGCGTAGAAGGATGGGTGAGTAAATTTGCAGATGACATTAAAGTCAGTGGAGTTGTCGACAGTGTGGAAGGATGTTACAAGTTACAGAGGGACATAGATAAGCTGCAGCGCTGGGCTGAGAGGTGGCAAATGGAGTTTAATGCAGAAAAGTGTGAGGTGATTCGTTTTGGAAGGAATAACAGGAAGACAGAGTACTGGGCTAATGGTAAGATTCTTGGCAGTGTGGATGAGCAGAGAGATCTCGGTGTCCATGTACATAGATCCCTGAAAGTTGCAAACCCAGGTTGAGAGGGTTGTTAAGAAGGCGTACGGTGTGTTAGCTTTTATTGGTAGAGGGATTGAGTTTCGGAGCCATGAGGTCATGTTGCAGCTGTACAAAACTCTGGTGCGGCCGCATTTGGAGTATTGCGTGCAATTCTGGTTGCCGCATTATAGGAAGGATGTGGAAGCATTGGAAAGGGTGCAGAGGAGATTTACCAGAATGTTGCCTGGTATGGAGGGAAGATCTTATGAGGAAAGGCTGAGGGACTTGAGGCTGTTTTCGTTAGAGGGAAGAAGGTTAAGAGGTGACTTAATTGAGGCATACAAGATGATCAGAGGATTGGATAGGGTGGACAGTGAGAGCCTTTTTCCTCGGATGGTGATGTCTAGCACGAGGGGACATAGCTTTAAATTGAGGGGAGATAGATATAGGACAGATGTCAGAGGTAGGTTCTTTACTCAGAGAGTAGTAAGGGTGTGGAATGCCCTGCCTGCAACAGTAGTGGACTCGCCAACACTAAGGACATTCGAATGGTCATTGGATAGAAATATGGACGATAAGGGAATAGTGTAGATGGGCTTTAGAGTGGTTTCACAGGTCGGCGCAACATCGAGGGCCGAAGGGCCTGTACTGCGCTGTAATGTGCCTCAAGGCTCGACTACAAAGCGGGCATCGACACAGGACAGCCCTGCCGCGTTCCCCCGTACAGCCTGAACCAGCCTGAACTCGTGTTCCTTCGCACACACTGCTTTGTATAACAGGCACACCCAGGACACAAGCCCAGGACCCAGCCCATCTGCTCCAGAACCGTGAAGAGGGAATACCATTTAGCCCTATCGAACGTCCCGAGACACGATTATCCCCGGTCCCCCCCCACCCACCCCCCCAACCACCGCTGGTGCGGCACTCCCTCAGTACTGACCCTCTGACAGTGCGGCACAGCCTCAGTACTGACCCTCTGACAGTGCGGCACAGCCTCAGTACTGACCCTCTGACAGTGCGGCACTCCCTCAGTACTGACCCACTGACAGTGCTGCGCTCCCTCAGTACTGACCCTCTGACAGTGCGGGGCTCCCTCAGTACTGACCCTCTGACAGTGCGACTCCCTCAGTGCTGACCCTCTGACAGTGCAGCACTCCCTCAGTACTGACCCTCTGACAGTGCGGCACTCCCTCAGTACTGACCCTCTGACAGTGCGGCACTCCCTCAGTACTGACCCTCTGACAGTGCGGCACTCCCTCAGTACTGACCCTCTGACCGTGCAGCACTCCCTCAGTACTGACCCTCTGACAGTGCGGCACAGCCTCAGTACTGACCCTCTGACAGTGCGGCACTCCCTCAGTACTGACCCTCTGACAGTGCAGCACTCCCTCAGTACTGACCCTCTGACAGTGCGGCACTCACTCAGTACTGACCCTCTGACAGTGCGGCACTCCCTCAGTACTGACCCTCTGACAGTGCGGCACTCCCTCAGTACTGACCCTCTGACAGTGCAGCACTCCCTCAGTACTGACCCTCTGACAGTGCGGCGCTCCCTCAGTACTGACCCTCTGACAGTGCGGCGCTCCCTCAGGACTGACCCACTGACAGTGCGGCACTCCCTCAGTACTGACCCTCTGACAGTGCGGCGCTTCCTCAGTACTGACCCTCTGACAGTGCGGCACTCCCTCAGTACTGACCCTCTGACAGTGCGGCACTCCCTCAGTACTGACCCTCTGACAGTGCAGCGCTCCCTCAGTACTGACCCTCTGACAGTGCGGCACTCCCTCAGTACTGACCCTCTGACAGTGCGGCACTCCCTCAGTACTGACCCTCTGACAGTGCGGCACTCCCTCAGTACTGACCCTCTGACAGTGCGGCACTCCCTCAGTACTGACCCTCTGACAGTGCGGCACTCCCTCAGTACTGACCCTCTGACAGTGCAGCACTCCCTCAGTACTGACCCTCTGACAGTGCGGCGCTCCCTCAGGACTGACCCTCTGACAGTGCGGCACTCCCTCAGTACTGACCCTCTGACAGTGCGGCACTCCCTCAATACTGACCCTCTGACAGTGCGGCACTCCCTCAGTACTGACCCTCTGACAGTGCGGCACTCACTCAGTACTGACCCTCTGACAGTGCAGCACTCCCTCAGTACTGACCCTCTGACAGTGCGGCACTCCCTCAATACTGACCCTCTGACAGTGCGGCACTCCCTCAGTACTGACCCTCTGACAGTGCGGCACTCACTCAGTACTGACCCTCTGACAGTGCAGCACTCCCTCAGTACTGACCCTCTGACAGCGCAGCACTCCCTCAGTACTGACCCTCTGACAGTGCGGCACTCCCTCAGTACTGACCCTCTGACAGTGCAGCACTCCCTCAGTACTGACCCTCTGACAGTGCGGCGCTCCCTCAGTACTGACCCTCTGACAGTGCGGCACTCCCTCAGCACTGACCCTCTGACAGTGCAGCACTCCCTCAGTACTGACCCTCTGACAGTGCGGTACTCCCTCAGTACTGACCCTCTGACAGTGCGGCGCTCCCTCATTACTGACCCTCCGACAGTGCGACATCCTCAGTACTGACCCTCTGACAGTGCAGCACTCCCTCAGTACTGACCCTCTGACAGTGCGGCACTCCCTCAGTACTGTCCCTCTGACAGGGCGGCACTCCCTCAGTACTGACCCTCCGACAGTGCGACTCCCTCAGTACTGACCCTCTGACAGTGCGGCACTCCCTCAGTACTGACGCTCTGACAGTGCGGCACACCCTCAGTACTGACTCTCTGACAGTGCGGCACTCCCTCAGTACTGACCCTGTGACAGTGCAGCACTCCCTCAGTACTGACCCTCTGACAGTGCGGCACACCCTCAGTACTGACTCTCTGACAGTGCGGCACTCCCTCAGTACTGACCCTCTGACAGTGCGGCACTCCCTCAGTACTGACCCTCTGACAGTGCGACTCCCTCAGTACTGACCCTCTGACAGTGCGGCACTCCCTCAGTACTGACGCTCTGACAGTGCGGCACTCCCTCAGCACTGACCCTCTGACAGTGCAGCACTCCCTCAGTACTGACCCTCTGACAGTGCGGCACTCCCTCAGTACTGACCCTCTGACAGTGCAGCACTCCCTCAGTACTGACCCTCTGACAGTGCGGCACTCCCTCAGTACTGACCCTCTGACAGTGCGGCACTCCCTCACTACTGACCCTCTGACAGAGCGGCACTCCCTCAGTACTGACCCTCTGACAGTGCGGCACTCCATCAGTACTGACCCTCTGACAGTGCGGCACTCCCTCAGTACTGACCCTCTGACAGTGCGGCACTCCCTCAGTACTGACCCTCTGACAGTGCGGCGCTCCCTCAGTACTGACCCTCTGACAGTGCGGCACTCCCTCAGTACTGACCCTCTGACAGGGCAGCACTCCCTCAGTACTGACCCTCTGACAGTGCGGCACTCCCTCAGCACTGACCCTCTGACAGTGCGGCGCTCCCTCAGTACTGACCCTCTGACAGTGCGGCACTCCCTCAGTACTGACCCTCTGACAGGGCAGCACTCCCTCAGTACTGACCCTCTGAAAGTGCAGCACTCCCTCAGTACTGACCCTCTGACAGTGCGGCGCTCCCTCAGTACTGACCCTCTGACAGTGCGGCACTCCCTCAGTACTGACCCTCTGACAGGGCAGCACTCCCTCAGTACTGACCCTCTGACAGTGCGGCACTCCCTCAGTACTGACCCTCTGACAGTGCGGCACTCCCTCAGTACTGACCCTCTGACAGTGCGGCGCTCCCTCAGTACTGACCCTCTGACAGGGCAGCACTCCCTCAGTACTGACCCTCTGACAGTGCGGCACTCCCTCAGTACTGACCCTCTGACAGTGCGGCACTCCCTCAGTACTGACCCTCTGACAGTGCGGCACTCCCTCAGTACTGACCCTCTGACAGTGCGGCACTCCCTCAGTACTGACCCTCTGACAGTGCGGCACTCCCTCAGTACTGACCCTCTGACAGTGCGGCACTCCCTCAGTACTGACCCTCTGACAGTGCGACACTCCCTCAGTACTGACCCTCTGACAGTGCGGCACTCCCTCAGTACTGACCCTCTGACAGTGCGGCACTCCCTCAGTACTGACCCTCTGCCAGTGCGGCACTCCCTCAGTACTGACCCTCTGACAGTGCGGCACTCCCTCAGTACTGACCCTCTGACAGTGCGGCACTCCCTCAGTACTGACCCTCTGACAGTGCGGCACTCCCTCAGTACTGACCCTCTGACAGTGCGGCACTCCCTCAGTACTGACCCTCTGACAGTGCGACACTCCCTCAGTACTGACCCTCTGACAGTGCAGCACTCCCTCAGTACTGACCCTCTGACAGTGCGACACTCCCTCAGTACTGACCCTCTGGCAGTGCGGCACTCCCTCAGTACTGACCCTCTGACAGTGCGGCACTCCCTCAGTACTGACCCTCTGACAGTGAAGCACTCCCTCAGTACTGACCCTCTGACAGTGCGGCGCTCCCTCAGTACTGACCCTCTGACAGTGCGGCACTTCCTCAGTACTGACCCTCTGACAGTGCAGCACTCCCACAGCACTGACCCTCTGACAGTGCGGCACTCCCTCAGTACTGACCCTCTGACAGTGCGGCACTCACTCAGTACTGACCCTCTGACAGTGCGGCACTCCCTCAGTACTGACCCTCTGACAGTGCAGCACTCCCTCAGTACTGACCCTCTGACAGTGCAGCACTCCCTCAGTACTGACTCAGAAAAGGGAGTTTGCTCACACTGTTTTCACGGGAACCAATTTGGGATAAGCCTCTATGTAAAAGTTGATTCTCTCGCAATATCCTATCAGCCTCTTGCTGGGAGAGAGGGTACTGGCTGCTGGTCACTTCCCCCAGCAGCAGGGGGCGGTGTTGCTCCTTATCAATTATCTGTAATAATCAGACCGTCCCTGTGTCCTTGGTGGAGAGATGCCACCCCCTGGTGGGAGCTTGCCCCCATTACAGGGTGGGACAGGGATAGTGAGTTGAATTCAGCTGCTGTGTAATCTACCATTGACCTTGATCGATTTAACCTATTTCGATGCTAATTAAATCGTGCGGTTTGTTATTTTTTAAAAAACATTCATGAACATTACATTGTTGGGAATGTGTCGAGTAACAATTTGATTTTGTAAAAACCTTTTCGATTGGATCTGTCTTCACCTTCCCCAAGTTTGGCGTTTTCTTCAAAATAATTTTGCTAACCTTAAGAAATTTGTTGTAAACTGAACTTCTTGAAACTGTTTTTGCTGCGAGGCACGATCAGTTGAACAAAGACGAGAGAGTTGGATACAACTGAGGTTTCATTGCTCTAAGATGCGTGGCCTCCCACAGCAGCTGGCGAAATAGCTGCTGAATGGAGGACACGCATAGTTATACTCCGCCTACTGGGCGGAGCCAGCAGGCAGGGTCTTCCGGCGACCTTGTGGTACAGGTCCTACCGTACATCACCTAATACAGGTGCAACAGTGGTTTACCACATGCTGCGGAGTCTGCTCTGGTTTGTAGGTCAATGTGGACACGTTCTAATCTTTTAATCTTTATCCTTATTGTCACAAGTAGGCTGACATTAACGCTGCGATGAAGTTACTGTGAAAAGCCCCTAGTCGCCACATTTCGGCACCTGTTCGGGTACACAGAGGGAGAATTCAGAATGTCCGATTCGCCCAACAAGCACGTCTTTCGGGACTTGTGGGAGGAAACCGGAGCACCCGGAGGAAACCCACGCAGACACGGGGGGAGAACGTGCAGACTCCGCACAGACAGTGACCCAGCGGGGAATCGAACCCGGGACCCTGGCGCTGTGAGGCAACATAGCCACTGTGCTGCCCACAATGATAACCCAGTGGCCCCTACGGTGAACACAAATCGAGCAACACTCTGCACGAGGCGGATTAACCCCTTGTCCCTGATACATTGAGCTGGATAACAACAGAATAATCCGGGGATTAGGATTCGGTTTAAAACTGTGTCCCTCAGCTGAGCCGCTCTGTTTTCACAACGGAAAACACGTCCGCTCCACCCACAGGGCAAATCTCGCTAAGGGAGAGAGAGCCGGTCGCTCGCTGATCGGAAGCGAGAGGCACCGAGAGACAGACAGACGCCAGGCGGCCTGCGGCTGGGGCGGTGACACTTGCGCGATGTCCAAGTCCCAGGTGGAGGCGCTGATCAAGACGGTCGAGACCCTGGTCCAGGAGCTGGAACAGACCAAGGCCGGGTGCAGGCAGCAGGCGGAGCTGAACCGTGACGTGAACCAGCGCTGTGAGCGGCTCGAGCAGGGGATGGAGGAGATGAAGAAAACGATGGGCGAACTGCTGGACACCAAGTTGGCCTTTGAGGCCAGGGAGAGGCAGGTCCGCAAGCTCAGCAAGCAGCTGTAGGCGGCTGCTCGACTGGGGTGTGCGGCGCTCTCTCACCCCCCCCCCCCCCCCCTCCCCCCCGCCCCACCCCAGCAGGCAGGAGAATTCTCTGTGTCACCAACACCTCATCCCGGTGCTTTCCACAGACAGTAACCAGCCCGAGTTTACAGGACGATTGAGTAACGTTCCCTCGTGGCTCCGTATCGAGAGTCTTGCGGCGGTGATTCTGCTTTTCATATCGTCTGAATTTGCAACAGGGCATTTCGGTAGATGGTCAGCTGCTCAGCACTTCCCCGGCTCTTCAAAGCCAATCATGTACTTTCTTTCCGAAGTTTAGACATTGTTTTAATGTCAGACAAATGGCTGATCATCGATCACATCTGTTCATGACCAGATTATTGATTTGATTTATTATTGTCGCGTGTATCAGTCTACAGTGAAGAGTATTGTTTCTTGCATGCTCTACAAACAATGCCGTACATAGGGAAGGAAGGAGAGACTGCAGAATATAATTACAGTCATAGTTAGGGCGTAGAGAAAAGTTCAACTTAATACGAGGTGGGTCCATTCAAAAGTCTGATGGCGGTGGGGAAGAAGCTGTTCTCGAGTCGGCTGGTAGTGACCTCAAGCTTTGGTATCTTTTTCCTGACGGCAGAAGGTGGAAGAGAGAATGTCCGGGGTGGGTGGGGTCCTTAATTATGCTGCCTGCCTTTCCGAGGCAGCAGGAATTGTAGACAGATTGCCTGTTACTGGTGGTGCAGCTTAAAGGAGAAATTATGGTCACAGGTCCACCCCCCCCCCCCCCCACTCCCCGACAGTGCGGGGCTCCCTCAGTACTGACCCTCTGACAGTGCGGCACTCCCTCAGTACTGACCCTCTGACAGTGCAGCACTCCCTCAGCACTGACCCTCTGACAGTGCGGCACTCCCTCAGTACTGAGCCTCTGACAGTGCAGCACTCCCTCAGTACTGACCCTCTGACAGTGTGGCACTCCCTCAGTACTGACCCTCTGACAGTGCAGCACTCCCTCAGTACTGACCCTCTGACAGTGTGGCACTCCCTCAGTACTGACCCTCTGACAGTGCAGCACTCCCTCAGTACTGACCCTCTGACAGTGCAGCACTCCCTCAGTACTGACCCTCTGACAGTGCAGCACTCCCTCAGTACTGACCCTCTGACAGTGCAGCACTCCCCGAGTACTGACCCTCTGACAGTGCGGCACTCCCTCAGTACTGACCCTCTGACAGTGCGGCACTCCCTCAGTACTGACCCTCTGACAGTGCAGCACTCCCTCAGTACTGACCCTCTGACAGTGCGGCGCTCCCTCAGTACTGACCCTCTGACAGTGCGGCACTCCCTCAGTACTGACCCTCTGACAGTGCAGCACTCCCTCAGTACTGACCCTCTGACAGTGCGGCACTCCCTCAGTACTGACCCTCTGACAGTGCAGCACTCCCTCAGTACTGACCCTCTGACAGTGCGGCGCTCCCTCAGTACTGACCCTGTGACAATGCAGCACTCCCTCAGTACTGACCCTCTGACAGTGCGGCACTCCCTCAGCACTCACCCTCTGACAGTGCGGCACTCCCTCAGTACTGACCCTGTGACAATGCAGCACTCCCTCAGTACTGACCCTCTGACAGTGCGGCACTCCCTCAGTACTGACCCTCTGACAGTGCAGCACTCCCTCAGCACTGACCCTCTGACAGTGCGACGCTCCCTCAGTACTGACCCTCTGACAGTGCGGCGCTCCCTCAGTACTGACCCTCTGACAGTGCAGCACTCCCTCAGTACTGACCCTCTGACAGTGCAGCACTCCCCGAGTACTGACCCTCTGACAGTGCGGCACTCCCTCAGTACTGACCCTCTGACAGTGCAGCACTCCCTCAGTACTGACCCTCTGACAGTGCGGCACTCCCTCAGTACTGACCCTCTGACAGTGCGGCACTCCCCCAGTACTGACCCTCTGACCGTGCGGCACTCCCTCAGTACTGACCCTCTGACAGTGCAGCGCTCCCTCAGTACTGACCCTCTGACAGTGCGGCACTCCCTCAGTACTGACCCTCTGACAGTGCGGCACTCCCTCAGTACTGACCCTCTGACAGTGCGGCGCTCCCTCAGTACTGACCTGCTGACAGTGCAGCACTCCCTCAGTACTGACCCTCTGACAGTGCGGCACTCCCTCAGTACTGACCCTCTGACAGTGCGGCACTCCCTCAGTACTGACCCTCTGACAGTGCAGCACTCCCTCAGTACTGACCCTCTGACAGTGCGGTGCTCCCTCAGTACTGACCCTCTGACAGTGCAGCACTCCCTCAGTACTGACCCTCTGACAGTGCGGCACTCCCTCAGCACTGACCCTCTGACAGTGCGGCACTCCCTCAGTACTGACCCTCCACAGTGCAGCACTCCCTCAGTACTGACCCTCTGACAGTGCAGCGCTCCCTCAGTACTGACCCTCTGACAGTGCGGCACTCCCTCAGTACTGACCCTCTAACTGTGCGACTCTCCCTCAGTACTGACCCTCTGACAGTGCGGCACTCCCTCAGTACTGAACCTCTGACAGTGCAGCACACCCTCAGTACTGACCCTCTGACAGTGCGGCA
>NC_092730.1:6735900-6750900 GCF_047496885.1 Scyliorhinus torazame | reverse complement strand
TCTGTGTGTTTGCACCATGATGTTTACCTGAATATCATGACAGAATGTAATTAACTGGACCTGCCAACATACTCTCACATAACCAGTTACTCTGCCACGGAAGAGACGACGCAACGGATATTTTTAGGTTTCCACAACTTTACGCAACTCACGGTGGCACAGTGGATAGCACAGTTGCTTCACAGCGCCAGGGACCAGGGACCAGGTTCGATTCCCGGCTTGGGTCACTGTCTGTGCGGAGTCTGCACGTTCTCCCCGTGTCCGCGTGGGTTTCCTCCGGGTGCTCCGGTTTCCTCCCACAAGTCCCGAAAGACGTGCTGTTGGGTGAATTGGACATTCTGAATTCTCCCTCTGTGACCCGAACAGGCGCCGGAATGTGGCGACTAGGGGATTTTCACAGTAACTTCATTGCAGCGTTAATGTCAGCCTACCTGTGACACTAATAAAGATTATTATTAACTCCCAACCACCCTCCCTCCACACTTGGCTAATTGGGGATTTCCGGGGAATCTACCCCCACTCCTGGGATCGAGCAATTTCAGAGTCTTTTCGGTTGCTGGCGGCGATGAGGTTGCGGCCTAGTCGAATCTGGTTGGTCCTGGCCTTTGGGTCTTCCGTCGGTCTTCGTGTTCGTTGTTTGATTGGTTGGGTCGGACTGAGAGGAGTTCCTGGCTGCAGTGGTGAAAAGGTGACCTGACCTGTGTTCCTCCGTCCGCACCTTGATGTCCCATTCCACATAGGAGCAGAATTAGGCCACTCGGCCCATCGAGTCTGCTCCACCATTCAATCACGGCTGATATTTTCTCATCCCCATTCTCCTGCCTTCTCCCCATAACCCCTGACCCCCTTATTAATCAAGAACCTATCTGTCTCTGTCTTAAAGACACTCAGTGATTTGGCCTCCACAGCCTTCTGCGGCAAAGAGTTCCACAGATTCACCACCCTCTGGCTGAAGAAATTCCTCCTCATCTCTGTTTTAAAGGATCGTCCCTTCAGTCTGAGATGGTGTCCTCTGCTTCTAGTTTTTCCTACAAGTGGAAACATCCTCTCCACGTCCACTCTATCCGGGCCTCGCAGTGTCCTGTAAGTTTCAATAAGATCCCCCCTCATCCTTCTAAACTCCAACGAGCACAGACCCAGAGTCCTCAACCGTTCCCCATACGACAAGCTCTTCATTCCAGGGATCATTCTTGTGAACCTCCTCGGGACCCTTTCCAAGGCCCCAGCTCATCCTTCCTTAGATACGGGGCCCAAAACTGCTCGCAATACTCCGAATGGGGTCCAACAGCATCAAGGTGGTTTTGCAAGACATACAGGCTGGGCTCAAACCTGTTGGATTTCGCAGACAGTTTGGAGTCTATACTGTGCACTGTCCATAGATGATGTTATGGGAATCATCGTTCTTTAGTTTCGAGCCAGGGCTAGCATGACGCGTTTCTGCATAACTAACAAGCCAGCTTTGCCCATGACTCATTGTCCTTTGTCAGCTCAAGCAACTCCCAGATGGATTTGTATCTCTTTGTCTGCCCATGTCTCGTTCGCAGCCATTTTAAGTCCATATGTTTGGAAACACAGAATTTTAAGTTTCTCCCTCTTTCAGCCAGTTTTGTCCATATTCCACACTGTATTAATGGCCAGGTTGTAGGTCATCCAAGTCCCTTGTTGTTCAGACTTAGATAAGCAGGTCAGGTCATCAGAATGGGATAAAGATGATGTAATTAATTAATAGGAGGAGCCAGGTCTGTAGCAGGTAGTTTAGTTTTTCTTTTGCTGGGAGCTTCCAGCGAGCAACAGCTTTTGCTGTCAGGTTAAGCAGTAGTCTGACACAGGCAGAAGGACCTACAAGCTGTTTCCTGAGAAGATTCCTCTCTCTCCCCCTTAAAGCCGTCTTTCCAAGCAATCTCTATACAAGTGTACAGCAAGTAACTCCGCGTTTGCTAATTTTATTTCAAAGTGGTTTTTGACCTGTAATGGGATTTGCTTAATTGGAGATAGGAAGGTATCAGTTAGAAGTAAACAAGTTTCCTTTTATTCTAAGAAAATCTATTTTCTGTGATGTTAATGTTTTTAATCCCATAGTAAGAATATAGTTTGCTTTAATATAAAAGATACCTTGGCCAACGGAATCATTCCTGGAACAAAGTATCCGTTCCTCAAGTTTTAAAAATAAAAAAGAAAGTGTCTGGGGTTCTTGTCCGGTGTCTTAACAAATGTTGAGCTCAGATCTGATATCAGAAAAGGAAAAAGAGAGGGGATTTCTAAAGGAAATTGAAGTGAGGAAACTGGATGTGGAAATGGAAAGATTAGCAAGCGAAGAAAGGGAAAAGGAAAGAGAGAGAGGAGCAAAGGAGAACGAGAGAGAGTTGAACTTCAGAAGCTGGAACTGCAGACAGAACGTCAACAGAAAATGTTGGCGTTCAAGGCAGAAGCTGAGGAAAGTCTAGGATAAGGATGAACACTAGTCAAAATCCTAGCGGCGATATGTTTAAATATATTCAAGCATTGCCAAGGCTTGATGACAAAGATGTGGTAGCCTTTTTTATCTCATTTGAGAAAGTGGCTAAACAATTGAATTGGCCAAAGGCCTTATGGGTAGTGTTGGTTCAAATCAAGTTGGCATGTAGGGTTAGTGACGTGTTTGAATCACTATCTTTGGATAATGAGGAGGTAATAAGAAATTGGGATCAATTATTGAGTTACCTTCCGGAGGAAAATCAAAATGACCTAAAAGAGTTATTACAATCACATAGAGCTGTATGTGGGAACAAAGTAGGAAGTACAAACTCTCCATGATGTAGATGAAGGAAATTCTATTACAATTAAGAAACTTCCACATAGTCTCAATCCACTAAAGTTGACAAAGGTACAAATGGAGGTTGAAAACATACTTAAGAATGATACCATTGGGAGTGTTTGGAGACTTGGGCGGAGAGATGGCAGATGGAGTTTAATCCGGACAAATGTGAAGTAATGCATTTTGGAAGGTCTAATGCAGGTAGGGATTATACAGTGAATGGTAGAACCCTCAAGAGTATTGAAAGTCAGAGAGATCTAGGTGCACAGGTCCACAGGTCATTGAAAGGGGCAACACAGGTGGAGAAGGTAGTCAAGAAGGCATACGGCATGCTTGCCTTCATTGGCCAGGGCATTGAGTATAAACATTGGCAAGTCATGTTGCAGCTCTTTCGAACCTTAGTTAGGCCACACTTGGAGTATAGTGTTCAATTCTGGTCGCCACACTACCAGAAGGATGTGGAGGCTTTAGAGAGGGTGCAGAAGAGATTTACCAGGATGTTGCCTGGTATGGAGGGCATTAGCTATGAGGAGCGGTTGAATAAACTCGGTTTGTTCTCACTGGAACGACGGAGGTTGAGGGGCGACCTGATAGAGGTCTACAAAATTATGAGGAGCATAGACAGAGTGGATAGTCAGATGCTTTTCCCAGGGTAGAGGGGTCAATTACTAGGGGGCATAGGTTTAAGGTGAGAGGGGCAAGGTTTAGAGTAGATGTACGAGGCAAGTTTTTTACACAGAGGGTAGTGGGTGCCTGGAACTCGCTACCGGAGGAGGTGGTGGAAGCAGGGACGATAGTGACATTTAAGGGGCATCTTGACAAATCCATGAATAGGATGGGAATAGAGGGATACGGACCCAGGAAGTGTAGAAGATTGTAGTTTAGTCGGGCAGCATGGTCGGCACGGGCTTGGAGGGCCGAAGGGCCTGTTCCTGTGCTGTACATTGCTTTGTTCTTTGTGTTGCAGAGATTAGAGCTCACCTGTTGTGATTGGAGCGAGGGGAAGGGGAATCGGAGAGAGGAAGGACGATAGGAGCGAGGGGAAGAGGGATCAGAGAGAGGAAGGACGATAGGAGCGAGGGGAAGAGGGATCAGAGAGAGCGGAAGGGAGATCGGAGAGAGGATAGGAGTGAGTGCTACGGGCCAGGGTTTAAAAAAACTCCAAACTATATCATAGAGTTCACCTAACGTACAACTGTCGATTTGGTTACGATGTGCACACGAGCCTGCCTGAGGTGTTATTCAACAGACCTTAAGCATTTTTAATCAAGATGTGGAGATGCCGGCGTTGGACTGGGGTGGGCACAGCAAGAAGTCTCACTACACCAGGTTAAAGTCCAACAGGTTTGTTTCAAATCACTAGCTTTCGGAGCGCTGCTCCTTCCTCAGGTGACTGAAGAGCTGGATTCCAGAAACACATATATAGACAAATTCAAAGATGCCAGACAATGCTTTGAATGCGGGAATCGTCCAACTCTGAGTCTCCTGGCAACGCGAGACAGCCACGGACACCGGCCCGCGCACAGAGGTTGGCTTTATAATCACGGCAGCACAGCGGGTAGCACAGTTGCTTCACAGCGCCTGGGACCAGGTTCGATTCCCGGCTTGGGTCACTGTCTGTGCGGAGTCTGCACGTTCTCCCCGTGTGTGCGTGGGTTTCCTCCGGGTGCTCCGGATTCCTCCCACAAGTCCTGAAAGACGTGCTGTTGGGCGAATTGGACATTCTGAATTCTCCCTCTGTGTACCCGAACAGGTGCCGGAATGTGGCGACTAGAGGATTTTCACAGTAACTTCATTGCAGCGTTAATGTAAGCCTACTTGTGACACTAATAAAGGTTATTAATCAACTCTGCATAACGTACAATTATTTTGTTTACACAGGGCATCGGTGGGATCACATCTGGATCAGTTGTGTCATTTTGGTCCCAAAGGGAAGGATGTAAATGCGGTGGAGGTGGTTCAGAGGTGGTTTTTACTAGATTGATACCTGGAATGATCGGGTTGTCTTATGAGGAAAGGTTGGACAGACTGTGCTGGTTTCCACTGGATTTCGAAGAGTGAGGGGGTGACTTGACTGAAATATATAAGATCCTCAATGGTCTCGACACAGTGGACGTGGAAAGGATGTTTCCTCTTGTGAGCGAGTCCAGGACAAGGGGGCACTGGGTTTTAAAATTACGGGTCGCCCTTTTAGTGCAGAGCTGACGAGAATTCCCCCCCGGGGGGGGGGGGGCACATCTTTGGAACTCTCTGCCTCGGAAGGCGGTGGAGGGCGAGGTCTCTGAATATTTTATAAGGCAGAGGTTAAAGATTCTTGTTAGGCAAATGCGATGACGCACGTTCACAGACTTTGTTAGAAACACATTTATTTGCGGGAAATACTGCACAGATGACAGCAGCCCCCGAGGCTGCTCAAACCAGCTGCCCCAGTCCCTACACGTCTTCTACTTGTCTTAGAACAAAGAACAAAGAAATGTACAGCACAGGAACAGGCCCTTCGGCCCTCCAAGCCCGTGCCGACCATGCTGCCCGACTAAACTACAATCTTCTACACTTCCTGGGTCCGTATCCCTCTATTCCCATCCTATTCATGGATTTGTCAAGATGCCCCTTAAATGTCACTATCGTCCCTGCTTCCACCACCTCCTCCGGTAGCAACTTCCAGGCACCCACTACCCTCTGCGTAAAAAACTTGCCTCGTACATCTACTCTAAACCTTGCCCCTCTCACCTTAAACCTATGCCCCCTAGTAATTGACCCCTCTACCCCAGGGAAAAGCCTCTGACTATCCACTCTGTCTATGCCCCTCATAATTTTGTAGACCTCTGTCAGGTCGCCCCTCAACCTCCTTGGTTCCAGTGAGAACAAACCGAGTTTATTCAACCGCTCCTCATAGCTAATGCCCTCCATACCAGGCAACATTCTGGCAAATCTCTTCTGCACCCCCTCTAAAGCCTCCACATCGTTCTGGTAGTGTGGCGACCAGAATTGAACACTATACTCCCAAGTGTGGCCTAACTAAGGTTCGAAAGAGCTGCAACATGACTTGCCAATTCTTATACTCAATGCCCCGGCCAATGAAGGCAAGCATGCTGTATGCCTTCTTGACTACCTTCTCCACCTGTGTTGCCCCTTTCAGTGACCTGTGGACCTGTACTCCTAGATCTCTCTGACTTTCAATACTCTTGAGGGTTCTACCATTCACTGTATATTCCCTACCTGCATTAGACCTTCCAAAATGCATTACCTCACATTTGTCCGGATTAAACTCCATCTGCCATCTCTCCGCCCAAGTCTCCAAACAATCTAAATCCTGCTGTATCCTCTGACAGTCCTCATCGCTATCCGCAATTCCACCAACCTTTGTGTCGTCTGCAAACTTACTAATCAGACCAGTTACATTTTCCTCCAAATCATTTATATATACTACAAACAGCAAAGGTCCCAGCACTGATCCCTGCGGAACACCACTGGTCACAGCCCTCCAATTAGAAAAGAATCCTTCCATTGCTACTCTCTGCTTTCTATGATCTAGCCAGTTCTGTATCCACCTTGCCAGCTCACCCCTGATCCCGTGTGACTTCACCTTTTGTACTAGTCTACCATGAGGGACCTTGTCAAAGGCCTTCCTGAAGTCCATATAGACAACATCCACTGCCCTACCTGCATCAATCATCTTTGTGACGTCCTCGAAAAACTCTATCAAGTTAGTGAGACACAACCTCCCCTTCACAAAACCATGCTGCCTCTCACTAATACGTCCATTTGCTTCCAAATGGGAGTAGATCCTGTCTCGAAGAATCCTCTCCAGTAATTTCCCTACCACTGAAGTAAGGCTCACCGGCCTGTAGTTCGCTGGATTATCCTTGCTACCCTTCTTAAACAGAGGAACAACATTGGCTATTCTCCAGTCCTCCGGGACATCCCCTGAAGACAGTGAGGATCCAAAGATTTCTGTCAAGGCCTCAGCAATTTCCTCTCCAGCCTCCTTCAGTATTCTGGGGTAGATCCCATCAGGCCCTGGGGACTTATCTACCTTAATATTTTTTAAGACACCCAACACCTCGTCTTTTTGGATCTCAATGTGACCCAGGCTATCTACACACCCTTCTCCAGACTCAACATCTACCAATTCCTTCTCTTTGGTGAATACTGATGCAAAGTATTAATTTAGTACCTCGCCCATTTCCTCTGGCTCCACACATAGATTCCCTTGCTTATCCTTCAGTTGGCCAACCCTTTCCCTGGCTACCCTCTTGCTTTTTATGTACGTGTAAAAAGCCTTGGGATTTTCCCTAACCCTATTTGCCAATGACTTTTCATGACCTCTTCTAGCCCTCCTGACTCCTTGCTTAAGTTCCTTCCTACTTTCCTTATATTCCACGCAGTCTTCGTCTGTTCCCAGCCTTTTAACCCTGACAAATGCCTCCTTTTTCTTTTTGACGGGGCCTACAATATCTCTCGTTATCCAAGGTTCCCACAAATTGCCGTATTTATCCTTCTTCCTCACAGGGACATGCCGGTCCTGAATTCCTTTCAACTGACACTTGAAAGCCTCCCACATGTCAGATGTTGATTTGCCCTCAAACATCCGCCCCCAATCTATGTTCTTCAGTTCCCGCCTAATATTGTTATAATTAGCCTTCCCCCAATTTAGCACATTCACCCTAGGACCACTCTTATCCTTGTCCACCAGCACTTTAAAACTTACTGAATTGTGGTCACTGTTCCCGAAATGCTCCCCTACTGAAACTTCTACCACCTGGCCGGGCTCATTCCCCAATACCAGGTCCAGTACCGCCCCTTCCCTAGTTGGACTATCTACATATTGTTTTAAGAAGCCCTCCTGGATGCTCCTTACAAACTCTGCCCCGTCAAAGCCCCTGGCACTAAGTGAGTCCCAGTCAATATTGGGGAAGTTGAAGTCTCCCTTCATCACAACCCTGTTGTTTTTACTCTTTTCCAAAATCTGTCTACCCCTCTATCTCCCACTGGCTGTTGGGAGGCCTGTAGTAAACCCCTAATTCCTGAGTGCACCCTTCTTATTCCTGATCTCTACCCATATAGCCTCACTGCCCTCTGAGGTGTCCTCCCGTAGTACAGCTGTGATATTCTCCCTAACCAGTAGCGCAACTCCGCCACCCCTTTTACATCCCCCTCTATCCCGCCTGAAACATCTAAATCCTGGAACGTTTAGCTGCCAATCCTGCCCTTCCCTCAACCAGGCCTCTGTAATGGCAACAACATCATAGTTCCAAGTACTAATCCAAGCTCTAAGTTCATCTGCCTTACCCGTAATACTTCTTGCATTAAAACATATGCACTTCAGGCCACCAGACCCGCTGTGTTCAGCAACTTCTCCCTGTCTGCTCTGCCTCAGAGCCACACTGTCCCTATTCCCTAGTTCTCCCTCAATGCTCTCACCTTCTGACCTATTGCTCCCGTGCCCACCCCCCTGCCATACTAGTTTCAACCCTCCCGTGTGACACTAGCAAACCTCGCGGCCAGGATATTTATGCCCCTCCAGTTTAGATGCAACCTGTCCTTCTTATATAGGTCACACCTGCCCCGGAAGAGCTCCCAGTGGTCCAGATAACGGAAACCCTCCCTCCTACACCAGCTGTTTAGCCACGTGTTTAGCTGCTCTATCTTCCTATTTCTAGCCTCACTGGCACGTGGCACAGGGAGTAATCCCGAGATTACAACCCTAGAGGTCCTGTCTTTTAACTTTCTGCCTAGCTCCCTGAACTCCTGCTGCAGGACCTCATGCCCCTTCCTGCCTATGTCGTTAGTACCAATATGTACAACGACCTCTGCCTGTTTGCCCTCCCCCTTCAGGATGCCCTCTACCCGTTCGGAGACATCCCAAGAAAGGTGTGGTGATATGCGTGTGCACAGTAATGTACATAGTTTTCTATTAATGCATATAGTTGTCGATACGACCTCCAACCAGCAGGTGGCGATAGAGATACACCATGTGACTCGATAGCCGGGAGTTGGTAGTAAGTCGTACTAGAGGGTAGTCACACTAGAAGTAGCTCCTGTAGATTAATTGAATTCACTTATTCGTTACCGTTTGTATTATACTTCATTAGTTATCTTTCCACGTGTTCATTTTGTTAATAAACTATCTTACTCGTCAAAGAACTAAATGTTCTGTGTGCGTCTGTACTACAGCCACAACACAGAACATAACAATAGGATTCCCGGGGAGATTTCCCACTCTCAGTCCCAATTGGTCCCCAAACCAGGTGAACCTCTTCTGCTGTGCCACTCTTAAAGGAACAATCACCACATCCCTCCCCCTTTAACTCCTTCCTCCAATCTTCAATAATTAAGTGACTCCGTCTAAATTCTAACTAAATGTTACACACAAGAGTTGGACAACAATCAATCAAGTCTCTGAGGGGGTTTTCTGTTTCTTGGCGAGGGATGTAAGTCTGTTGTATGAGATGCCTCCACAGGACACACGTTAACAGGAACTGCAAGATCGGAACCGTTTCTGGCACTGGCAGTATATCAGAGAGAGGGAGAGACAGAGGGAGGAGGAGAGGGAGAGAGAGAGAGGGATGGACAGAGAGAGAGAGAGAGACAGAGAGAGGGAGAGACAGTCAGAGAGAGGGAGAGGCAGAGGGAGAGACAGAGAGAGAGAGATAGTTGGAGGGAGGGGGACAGAGAGAGAGAGACAGACAGACAGAGAGAGGGAGAGACAGAGAGAGAAAGACAGAGAGAGGGAGAGAGACAGAGCAAGAGAGACAGAGAGAGGGGGAGAGAGGCAGCACAGTGGTTAGCACCGCTGCCTCACGGCGCCGAGGTCCCAGGTTCGATCCCGGCCCTGGGTCACTGTCCGTGTGGAGTTTGCACATTCTCCCCGTGTCTGCGAGGGTTTCGCCCCCACAACCCAAAGATGTGCCGGGCAGGTGGATTGGCCGCGCTAAATTGCCCCTTAATTGGAGAAAATAAATGGATACTCTAAATTTATTTTAAAAAGAGAGGGGAGAGAGAGGGAGACAGAGAGATGGATGGATTTGTTTATTGTCACGTGGACCGAGGTACAGTGAAAAGTATTTTTCTGCGAGCAGCTCAACAGATCATTAAGTACATGAGAAGAAAAGGGAAGAAAAGAAAATACATAATAGGGCAATACAACATATGCAATGTAACTACAAAAGCACTTGCATCGGGTGAAGCATACAGGGTGTAGTGTTAATGAGCTCAGTCCAGAAGAGGGTCATTTAGGAGTCTGGTAACAGAGGGGAAGAAGCTGTTTTTGAGTCTGTTCGCACGTGTTCTCAGACTTCTGTATCTCCTGCCCGATGGAAGAAGTTGGAAGAGTGAGTAAGCCGGGCGGGAGGGATCTTTGATTATGAGAGAGGAAGGAGCAGAGAGACTGACAGACAGAGAGAGGGAGACAGAGAGAGGGAGAGAGACAGAGAGAGAAAGAGAGAGAGACAGACAGCAAGAGAGACAGAGAGAGTGAGACAGACAGACAGACAGAGACGGACAGACAGAGAGAGACAGACAGCGAGACAGAAAGAAAGAGAGAGAGAGAGAGACAGAGAGAGAGAGAGAGAGAGAGAGAGACAGAGAGAGAGAGAGAGATAGAGAGAGAGACAGAGAGAGAGAGAGACAGGGAGAGAGAGACAGACAGCGAGAGAGAAAGAGAGAGAGACAGGGAGAGAGACAGACAGCGAGAGAGAAAGAGAGAGAGACAGAGAGAGAGAGACAGAGAGAGACAGAGAGAGAGAGACAGAGAGAGAGTAGACAGAGAGAGAGAGAGAGAGAGACAGAGAGAGAGAGACAGAAAGAGAGAGACAGAGAGAGAGAGACAGAAAGAGAGAGAGACATCGAAAGAGGGAGAGAGAGACACAGAGAGATAGAGAGAGAGAGAGACAGAGAGAGGGACAGAGAGAGAGAGACAGAGAGAGACAGACAGAGAGAGAGAGCGAGAGAGTGCAGTACTCCCTCAGTACTGATCCTCTGACAGTGCAGCAGTCCCTCAGTACTGACCCTCTGACAGTGCAGCGCTCCCTCAGTACTGACCCTCTGACAGTGCGGCACTCCCACAGTACTGACCCTCTGACAGTGCGGCACTCCCTCAGTACTGACCCTCTGACAGTGCAGCACTCCCTCAGCACTGACCCTCTGACAGTGCGGCACTCACTCAGCACTGACCCTCTGACAGTGCAGCACTCCCTCGGTACTGACCCTCTGACAGTGCGACACTCCCTCAGTACTGACCCTCTGACAGTGCGGCACTCCCTCACTCCCTCAGTACTGACCCACTGACAGTGCGGCACTCCCTCAGTACTGACCTTCTGACAGTGCGGCACTCCCTCAGTACTTACCCTCTGACAGTGCGGCACTCCCTCAGTACTGACCCTCTGACAGTGCAGCACTCCCTCAGTACTGACCCTCTGACAGTGCGGCACTCCCTCAGTACTGACCCTCTGACAGTGCGGCACTCCCTCAGTACTGACCCTCTGACAGTGCGGCACTCCCTCAGCACTGACCCTCTGACAGGGCGGCACTCCCCCAGCACTGACGCTCTGACAGTGCGGCACTCCCTCAGTTCTGACCCTCTGACAGTGCGGCGCTCCCACAGTACTGACCCTCCGACAATGCGGCACTCCCTCAGTGCTGACCCTCTGACAGTGCAGCACTCCCTCAGTACTGACCCTCTGACAGTGCGGCACTCCCTCAGTACTGACCCTCTGACAGTGCGGCGCTCCCTCAGTACTGACCCTCTGACAGTGCGGCACTCCCTCAGTACTGACCCTCTGACAGTGCGGCAGTCCCTCAGTACTGACCCTCTGACAGTGCGGCGCTCCCTCAGTACTGACCCTCTGACAGTGCGGCACTCCCTCAGTACTGACCCTCTGACAGTGCGGCACTCCCTCAGTACTGACCCTCTGACTGCAGCACTCCCTCAGTACTGACCCTCTGACAGTGCGGCGCTCCCTCAGTACTGACCCTCTGACAGTGCGGCACTCCCTCAGTACTGACCCTCTGACAATGCGGCACTCCCTCAGTACTGACCCTCTGACAGTGCAGCACTCCCTCAGTACTGACCCTCTGACAGTGCGGCACCCCCTCAGTACTGACCCTCTAACAGTGCGGCACCCCCTCAGTACTGACCCTCTGACAGTGCGGCACTCCCTCAGTACTGACCCTCTGACAGTGCGGCACTCCCTCAGTACTGACCCTCTGACAGTGCAGCACTCCCTCAGTACTGACCCTCTGACAGTGCGGCACTCCCTCAGTACTGACCCTCTGACAGTGCGGCACTCCCTCAGTACTGACCCTCTGACAGTGCGGCACTCCCTCAGTACTGACCCTCTGACAGTGCGGCACTCCCTCAGTACTGACCCTCTGACAGTGCAGCACTCCCTCAGTACTAACCCTCTGACAGTGCGGCACTCCTTCAGTACTGACCCTCTGACAGTGCGGCACACCCTCAGTACTGACCCTCTGACAGTACGGCACTCCCTCAGCACTGACCCTCTGACAGGGCGGCACTCACTCAGTACTGACCCTCTGACAGTGCGGCGCTCCCTCAGTACTGACCCTCCGACAATGTGGCATTCCCTCAGTACTGACCCTCTGACAGTGCAGCACTCCCTCAGTACTGACCCTCTGACAGTGCGGTGCTCCCTCAGTACTGACTCTCTGACAGTGCGGCACTCCCTCAGTACTGACCCTCTGACAGTGCGGCAGTCCCTCAGTACTGACCCTCTGACAGTGCGGCAGTCCCTCAGTACTGACCCTCTGACAGTGCGGCGCTCCCTCAGTACTGACCCTCTGACAGTGCGGCACTCCCTCAGTACTGACCCTCTGACAGTGCGGCACTCCCTCAGTACTGACCCTCTGACAGTGCGGCACTCCCTCAGTACTGACCCTCTGACAGTGCGGCACTCCCTCAGTACTGACCCTCTGACAGTGCAGCACTCCCTCAGTACTGACCCTCTGACAATGCGGCACTCCCTCAGTACTGACCTTCTGACAGTGCAGCACTCCCTCAGTACTCACCCTCTGACAGTGCGGCACTCCCTCAGTACTGACCCTCTGACAGTGCGCCACTCCCTCAGTACTGACCCACTGACAGTGCAGCACTCCCTCAGTACTGACCCTCTGACAGTGCGGCACTCCCTCAGTACTGACCCTCTGACAGTGCGGCACTCCCTCAGTACTGACCCTCTGACAGTGTGGGACTCCCTCAGTACTGCCCCTCTGACAGTGCGGCACTCCCTCAGTACTGACCCTCTGACAGTGCGGCGCTCCCTCAGTACTGACCCTCTGACAGTGCAGCACTCCCTCAGTACTGACCCTCTGACAGTGCGGCGCTCCCTCAGTACTGACCCTCTGACAGTGCGGCACTCCCTCAGTACTGACCCTCTGACAGTGCGGCAGTCCCTCAGTACTGACCCTCTGACAGTGCGGCGCTCCCTCAGTACTGACCCTCTGACAGTGCGGCACTCCCTCAGTACTGACCCTCTGACAGTGCGGCACTCCCTCAGTACTGACCCTCTGACTGCAGCACTCCCTCAGTACTGACCCTCTGACAGTGCGGCGCTCCCTCAGTACTGACCCTCTGACAGTGCGGCACTCCCTCAGTACTGACCCTCTGACAATGCGGCACTCCCTCAGTACTGACCCTCTGACAGTGCAGCACTCCCTCAGTACTGACCCTCTGACAGTGCGGCACTCCCTCAGTACTGACCCTCTGACAGTGCGGCTCTCCCTCAGTACTGACCCTCTGACAGTGTGGGACTCCCTCAGTACTGCCCCTCTGACAGTGCGGCACTCCCTCAGTACTGACCCTTTGACAGTGCGGCGCTCCCTCAGTACTGACCCTCTGACAGTGCGGCACCCCCTCAGTACTGACCCTCTAACAGTGCGGCACCCCCTCAGTACTGACCCTCTGACAGTGCGGCACTCCCTCAGTACTGACCCTCTGACAGTGCGGCACTCCCTCAGTACTGACCCTCTGACAGTGCGGCACTCCCTCAGTACTGACCCTCTGACAGTGCGGCACTCCCTCAGTACTGACCCTCTGACAGTGCGGCACTCCCTCAGTACTGACCCTCTGACAGTGCAGCACTCCCTCAGTACTAACCCTCTGACAGTGCGGCACTCCTTCAGTACTGACCCTCTGACAGTGCGGCACACCCTCAGTACTGACCCTCTGACAGTACGGCACTCCCTCAGCACTGACCCTCTGACAGGGCGGCACTCACTCAGTACTGACCCTCTGACAGTGCGGCGCTCCCTCAGTACTGACCCTCCGACAATGTGGCATTCCCTCAGTACTGACCCTCTGACAGTGCAGCACTCCCTCAGTACTGACCCTCTGACAGTGCGGTGCTCCCTCAGTACTGACTCTCTGACAGTGCGGCACTCCCTCAGTACTGACCCTCTGACAGTGCGGCAGTCCCTCAGTACTGACCCTCTGACAGTGCGGCACTCCCTCAGTACTGAACCTCTGACAGTGCGGCACTCCCTCAGTACTGACCCTCTGACAGTGCAGCACTCCTTCAGTACTGACCCTCTGACAGTGCGGCAGTCCCTCAGTACTGACCCTCTGACAGTGCGGCACTCCCTCAGTACTGACCCTCTGACAGTGCGGCAGTCCCTCAGTACTGACCCTCTGACAGTGCGGCGCTCCCTCAGTACTGACCCTCTGACAGTGCGGCACTCCCTCAGTACTGACCCTCTGACAGTGCGGCACTCCCTCAGTACTGACCCTCTGACTGCAGCACTACCTCAGTACTGACCCTCTGACAGTGCGGCGCTCCCTCAGTACTGACCCTCTGACAGTGCGGCACTCCCTCAGTACTGACCCTCTGACAGTGCGGCACTCCCTCAGTACTGACCCTCTGACAGTGCGGCACTCCCTCAGTACTGACCCTCTGACTGCAGCACTCCCTCAGTACTGACCCTCTGACAGTGCGGTGCTCCCTCAGTACTGACCCTCTGACAGTGCGGCACTCCCTCAGTACTGACCCTCTGACAGTGCGGCACTCCCTCAGTACTGACCCTCTGACAGTGCAGCACTCCCTCAGTACTGACCCTCTGACAATGCGGCACTCCCTCAGTACTGACCTTCTGACAGTGCAGCACTCCCTCAGTACTCACCCTCTGACAGTGCGGCACTCCCTCAGTACTGACCCTCTGACAGTGCGCCACTCCCTCAGTACTGACCCACT
>NC_092730.1:6525900-6730900 GCF_047496885.1 Scyliorhinus torazame | reverse complement strand
GGGGGTTACAGAGATAGGGAGGGTTGTAGGGGCTGGAGGAGGTTACAGAGATAGGGAGGATTGTCGGAGCTGGAGGAGGTTACAGAGATAGGGAGGATTGTCGGAGCTGGAGGAGGTTACAGAGATAGGGAGGGTTGTTGGCGCCGGAGGAAATTACAGAGATAGGGAGGGTTGTAGGGGCTGGGGGAGGTTACAGAGATAGGGAGGGGTGTAGGGGCTGGAGGAGGTTACAGAGATAGGGAGGGTTGTAGGGACTGGAGGAGGTTACAGAGATAGGGAGGGGTGTAGGGGCTGGTGGAGGATACAGGGATATGGAGGGGACAGACGGGATTTGAACACGAGGATGATAATTGTACAATTGAGGTGTTGCCGGTCATGAGGTCAGGATAGGTCAGTGTGGGCAGCACGGGGGCGCAGTGGGTTAGCCCTGCTGCCTCACGGCGCCGAGGTCCCGGGTTCGATCCCGGCCCTGGGTCACTGTCCGTGTGGAGTTTGCACATTCTCCCCGTATCTGCGTGGGTTTCACCCCCACAACCCAAAGATGTGCAGGTTAGGTGGATTGGCCGCGCTAAATTGCCCCTTCATTGGAAACAAGTGAACTGGGTAGTCTAAAATTATAAAAGAAATGGGAGAGGTGAGTGAGCAGAGGACGTGGTGGGTGAAGGGGACTGGGTGTGCGTTTGGACATGAGGGGCGGGGGGCGCCGGGGGAGTGGGGACAGCTGGTACTGGGAGGGGGGTGGGGGTTAATGTGGAACATCCCACACTGGACAGGGGACGACTCGGATAAGTCACTATCGAGGCACGAGAGCCGTGATTGGCCCTGTCCACACGGTGACGGGCAGCCAGGGTTGGTGGGCAGTGCAGAGTTTGAAAGTTTAGTCTTGAGGAAGTCTGATGGAGAATGTGAGAAGCAAGTTAAGGCACAGACTGCAACTATTTGTGGAAACAAGAACACCGAATGTTCCTGATACTGTGTTTAGTTTGACTCAGCCCGTGCCAATTCATTCCTTGTCTGTCCAGTTTAGAGAGTGAGATACAATCCCCAGATTCCCTGGACCGGTGCCAACGTGCCCAGTGTGTGGAGATGCCGGCGTTGGACAGGGGTGGGCTCAGTAAGAAGTCTCACAACACCAGGTCAAAGTCCAACAGGTTTGTTTCGAATCACTAGCTGTCGGAGCGCTGCTCCTTCCTCAGGAGATTCACTTGATGAAAGAGTTACTCTCCAAAAGCTAGTGATGGTTTTGTTACCTGTGTGGTAGGTAACGTGCTACTCAAACCTTGGTTCGTGATGATGTCTTCTGAACCTGGATGAAGACTCAAACTCGTCCAGTAGTAACAAAAGGTTTATTGAGTAACTGTAACAATCATTGCATGAGTTCTTTACTTTAACTTTGATACTAGTGATAAGGTTAACAAGATCTAACTACGGTAACTATACGTAACTTCACTAGCCATCTTAACTAGTCTACTATTACCCTGGTCACAGTGCACCCAAGAGAGAGAGATACCCAATGTGGTTGCCTTTTATACCCCCGTTGGTCCTGCCCTCCAGTGACCATGTGGTGCTACTGATTACACATTAACCCCTTGTGTACATGCACACACAGCGATCGCTGCAGTGATTCCCAACGAACCTGTTGGACTTTAACCTGGTGTTGTAAGACCTTCTTACTGAACCTACCCACCAGCCAGACTGGTTTCAGGACACAGGCCAGGGTCACATCTTAACACCCCCAGTGAGATTAGGGCTGGGTGAGCTGGCTGAGGGTCCCAGGCTGGGTAAGGGGTAGGGAGGCTGCGGCCTTGGGGGGGGGGGGGGGGGGGGGGTGCTTGTAACCTCAGAGGCCGCCGAAGGTGACCTTGGAGCGGGGGTCGCAATGGGTCAGGAGCTTGGACCTCCTCTCGCACAGTTCCCTGCCCTGTCTGACTGAGACGTTGCCAAGAAGGCCATTCCGTCCATCCGCTCTGTGTTGGCTCTTTGGAAAACGTATCCAATCAGCCCGTCCATCCCGCTCTTGTTTACCTGGTGTAATAGTCTGGGGCCGTTCCAGCCCGCACGCCTGTGTGTTCTTGCTGGGTGTCGCACGTTTCTGCATCATGGGGGACAGGAGTAGTGGATCTAACTGCAGTTTCATTGGAGTATCGGACCCTTCAAGATGAAAGCTCACAGCCAGAGTATGTCTCGCACGTCTCGGTGGACAGTCTCGATCTGGAAGATACTGAATTCGTCCAGGTGATGGTACAGAGAGAGAGAGCTCCCAGGAGATGGTACAGAGAGAGAGAGAGCTCCCGGGAGATGGTACAGAGAGACAGAGAGCTCCCGGGAGATGGTACAGAGAGAGGAGAGAGCTCCCGGGAAATGGTACAGAGAGAGGAGAGAGCTCCCGAGAGATGGTACAGAGAGAGGAGAGAGCTCCCAGGAGATGGTACAGAGAGAGGAGAGAGCTCCCGGGAGATGGTACAGAGAGAGGAGAGAGCTCCCAGGAGATGGTACAGAGAGAGGAGAGAGCTCCCAGGAGATGGTACAGAGAGAGAGGGAGCTCCCAGGAGATGGTACAGAGAGAGAGAGAGCTCCCAGGAGATGGTACAGAGAGAGGAGAGAGCTCCCAGGAGATGGTACAGAGAGAGAGGGAGCTCCCAGGAGATGGTACAGAGAGAGAGAGAGCTCCCAGGAGATGGTACAGAGCGAGGAGAGAGCTCCCAGGAGATGGTACAGAGAGAGAGAGCTCCCAGGAGATGGTACAGAGAGAGGAGAGAGTTCCCAGGAGATGGTACAGAGAGAGAGAGCTCCCAGGAGATGGTACAGAGAGACAGAGAGCTCCCAGGAGATGGTACAGAGAGACAGAGAGCTCCCAGGAGATGGTACAGAGAGAGAGAGCTCCCAGGAGATGGTACAGAGAGAGGAGAGAGCTCCCAGGAGATGGTACAGAGAGAGAGAGAGTTCCCAGGAGATGGTACAGAGAGAGAGAGCTCCCAGGAGATGGTACTGAGAGAGAGGAGCTCCCAGGAGATGGTACAGAGAGAGAGGAGCTCCCAGGAGATGGTACAGAGAGAGAGGAGCTCCCAGGAGATGGTACAGAGAGAGAGAGCTCCCAGGAGATGGTACTGAGAGAGAGGAGCTCCCAGGAGATGGTACAGAGAGAGGAGAGAGCTCCCAGGAGATGGTACAGAGAGAGAGGGAGCTCCCAGGAGATGGTACAGAGAGAGAGAGAGCTCCCAGGAGATGGTACAGAGCGAGGAGAGAGCTCCCAGGAGATGGTACAGAGAGAGAGAGCTCCCAGGAGATGGTACAGAGAGAGGAGAGAGTTCCCAGGAGATGGTACAGAGAGAGAGAGCTCCCAGGAGATGGTACAGAGAGAGAGAGAGCTCCCAGGAGATGGTACAGAGAGAGAGAGAGCTCCCAGGAGATGGTACAGAGAGAGAGAGCTCCCAGGAGATGGTACAGAGAGAGAGAGCTCCCAGGAGATGGTACAGAGAGAGAGGAGCGCCCAGGAGATGGTACAGAGAGAGAGGAGCTCCCAGGAGATGGTACAGAGAGAGTGAGAGCTCCCGGGAGATGGTACAGAGAGAGAGGAGCTCCCAGGAGATGGTACAGAGTGAGGAGAGAGCTCCCAGGAGATGGTACAAAGCGAGGAGAGAGCTCCCAGGAGATGGTACAGAGCGAGGAGAGAGCTCCCAGGAGATGGTACAGAGAGAGAGGGAGCTCCCAGGAGATGGTACAGAGCGAGGAGAGAGCTCCCAGGAGATGGTACAGAGAGAGAGAACTCCCGGGAGATGGTACAGAGAGCTCCCAGGAGATGGTACAGAGAGACAGAACTCCCGGGAGATGGTACAGAGAGAGGAGAGAACTCCCAGGAGATGGTACAGAGAGAGAGAGAGCTCCCAGGAGATGGTACAGAGAGAGCTCCCGGGAGATGGTACAGAGAGAGAGGAGCTCCCGGGAGATGGTACAGAGAGAGGAGAGAGCTCCCAGGAGATGGTAGAGAGAGAGAGAGCTCCCAGGAGATGGTACAGAGAGAGGAGTGAGCTCCCAGGAGATGGTACAGAGAGAGAGGGAGCTCCCAGGAGATGGTACAGAGAGAGAGAGAGCTCCCAGGAGATGGTACAGAGCGAGGAGAGAGCTCCCAGGAGATGGTACAGAGAGAGAGAGCTCCCAGGAGATGGTACAGAGAGAGAGAGAGCTCCCAGGAGATGGTACAGAGAGAGAGAACTCCCGGGAGATGGTACAGAGAGACAGAGAGCTCCCAGGAGATGGTACAGAGAGAGGAGAGAGCTCCCAGGAGATGGTACAGAGAGAGGAGAGAGCCCAGGAGATGGTACAGAGAGAGAGGTAGCTCCCAGGCGATGGTACAGAATGAGAGAGCTCCCAGGAGATGGTACAGAGAGAGAGAGAGCTCCCAGGAGATGGTACAGAGAGAGAGAGAGTTCCCAGGAGATGGTACAGGGAGAGAGAGCTCCCAGGAGATGGTACAGAGCGAGGAGAGAGCTCCCAGGAGATGGTACAGAGAGAGAACTCCCGGGAGATGGTACAGAGAGACAGAGAGCTCCCAGGAGATGGTACAGAGAGAGGAGAGAGCTCCCAGGAGATGGTACAGAGAGAGGAGAGAGCTCCCAGGAGATGGTACAGAGAGAGAGGGAGCTCCCAGGAGATGGTACAGAGAGAGAGAGCTCCCAGGAGATGGTATAGAGAGAGAGAGAGCTCCCAGGAGATGGTACAGAGAGAGGAGAGAGCTCCCAGGAGATGGTACAGAGAGAGAGAGAGTTCCCAGGAGATGGTACAGAGAGAGAGAGCTCCCAGGAGATGGTACTGAGAGAGAGGAGCTCCCAGGAGATGGTACAGAGAGAGAGGAGCTCCCAGGAGATGGTACAGAGAGAGAGGAGCTCACAGGAGATGGTACAGAGAGAGCGAGAGCTCCCGGGGGATGGTACAGAGAGAGAGGAGTTCCCAGGAGATGGTACAGAGAAGGAGAGAGCTCCCAGGAGATGGTAGAGAGAGAGAGAGCTCCCAGGAGATGGTACAGAGAGAGGAGAGAGCTCCCAGGAGATGGTACAGAGAGAGAGGGAGCTCCCAGGAGATGGTACAGAGAGAGAGAGAGCTCCCAGGAGATGGTACAGAGAGAGAGAACTCCCGGGAGATGGTACAGAGAGACAGAGAGCTCCCAGGAGGTGGTACAGAGAGAGGAGAGAGCTCCCAGGAGATGGTACAGAGAGAGAGAGCTCCCAGGAGATGGTACAGAGAGAGAGAGAGCTCCCAGGAGATGGTACAGAGAGAGAGAACTCCCGGGAGATGGTACAGAGAGACAGAGAGCTCCCAGGAGGTGGTACAGAGAGAGGAGAGAGCTCCCAGGAGATGGTACAGAGAGAGGAGAGAGCTCCCAGGAGATGGTACAGAGAGAGAGGTAGCTCCCAGGCGATGGTACAGAATGAGAGAGCTCCCAGGAGATGGTACAGAGAGAGAGAGAGCTCCCAGGAGATGGTACAGAGAGAGAGAGAGTTCCCAGGAGATGGTACAGGGAGAGAGAGCTCCCAGGAGATGGTACAGAGCGAGGAGAGAGCTCCCAGGAGATGGTACAGAGAGAGAGAACTCCCGGGAGATGGTACAGAGAGACAGAGAGCTCCCAGGAGATGGTACAGAGAGAGGAGAGAGCTCCCAGGAGATGGTACAGAGAGAGGAGAGAGCTCCCAGGAGATGGTACAGAGAGAGAGGGAGCTCCCAGGAGATGGTACAGAGAGAGAGAGCTCCCAGGAGATGGTATAGAGAGAGAGAGAGCTCCCAGGAGATGGTACAGAGAGAGGAGAGAGCTCCCAGGAGATGGTACAGAGAGAGAGAGAGTTCCCAGGAGATGGTACAGAGAGAGAGAGCTCCCAGGAGATGGTACTGAGAGGAGCTCCCAGGAGATGGTACAGAGAGAGAGGAGCTCCCAGGAGATGGTACAGAGAGAGAGGAGCTCACAGGAGATGGTACAGAGAGAGCGAGAGCTCCCGGGGGATGGTACAGAGAGAGAGGAGTTCCCAGGAGATGGTACAGAGCGAGGAGAGAGCTCCCAGGAGATGGTACAGAGCAAGGAGAGAGCTCCCAGGAGATAGTACAGAGAGAGAGAACTCCCGGGAGATGGTACAGGGAGAGAGAGAGAGCTCCCAGGAGATGGTACAGAGAGCTCCCAGGAGATGGTACAGAGCGAGGAGAGAGCTCCCAGGAGATGGTACAGAGAGAGAGGGAGCTCCCAGGAGATGGTACAGAGAGAGCGAGAGCTCCCGGGAGATGGTACAGAGAGAGAGAGATCTTCCAGGAGATGGTACAGAGCGAGGAGAGAGCTCCCAGGAGATCGTACAGAGAGAGTGAACTCCCGGGAGATGGTACAGAGAGAGAGAGAGCTCCCAGGAGATGGTACAGAGAGAGGAGAGAGCTCCCAGGAGATGGTACAGAGAGAGAGAACTCCCGGGAGATGGTACAGAGAGACAGAGAGCTCCCAGGAGATGGTACAGAGAGAGAGAGAGCTCCCAGGAGATAGTATAGAGCGAGGATGGGACTCCCAGGAGATGGTACAGAGAGAGAGAGATCTCCCAGGAGATGGTACAGAGCGAGGAGAGAGCTCCCAGGAGATCGTACAGTGAGAGAGAACTCCCGGGAGATGGTACAGAGAGAGAGAGAGCTCCCAGGAGATGGTACAGAGAGAGAGAGAGCTCCCAGGAGATGGTACAGAGAGAGAGAGAGCTCCCAGGAGATGGTACAGAGAGAGGAGAGAGCTCCCAGGAGATGGTACAGAGAGAGAGAACTCCCGGGAGATAGTACAGAGAGAGAGAACTCCCGGGAGATGGTACAGAGAGACAGAGAGCTCCCAGGAGATGGTACAGAGAGACAGAGAGCTCCCAGGAGATGGTACAGAGAGAGAGAGAGCTCCCAGGAGATGGTACAGAGCGAGGATGGGGCTCCCAGGAGATGGTACAGAGGATGGAGTTGTTGGCAGGACTGGCCGCACTCTCTGAAGGTACTGCTGGCTTGTATTTTCTAGCTCAGTACATACATCCGACTGGCTGATTTAACCTGTGCAGAGCTCATTGTGATGTGCGGTGCTCGCCACCATCTGCTGAGGATGTGGGGAGCATTCTTATATCGATTTCAGTCTCCTCTTTGGTATCAATGGGATTCAGTCACCGCCTGTCCTCGATCACGCTGAGAATGTTGGTTGAGATTCTGGGCTTGGATGTTAAGAGTAGACCTCATGCTCCCAGCCACTCGATCGGCTCAGACCGTGAGACCCACTGCAGGCGAGGTTTTCATCGAATCGTAGAATCGCCTACAGTGGAGAAGGAGGGCATTCGGCCCATCGACCCAGCATCGAGCCTCCAAACACTCTACCCGGCCAATCCCTGTAACCTAACCTGTGCGGCCCTCTGCGACAGTTTAGCAGGTAAATAACCTTTATTGTCACAAGTAGGCTTACATTAACACTGCAATGAAGTTACTGTGAATCGTGGAATCAAAGAATTTACAGTGCAGAAGGAGGCCATTCAGCCCATTGAGTCTGCACCGGCTCTTGGAAAGAGCACCCTACCTAAGCCCCACACCTCCCCCTATCCCCGTAACCCAACCTAACCGTTTTCGACACGGGCAATTTAGAACGGCCAATCCCCCTAGCCCGCACATCTCATTCCGGCGCCTGTTCGGGAGAATTCAGAATTCTCAGCTGGTACGGGGATTGATCTCGTACTGCTGGCTTTGAGCTGCATTACAAACCAGCTGACTAGCCCACTGAGCTAAACCAGCCCCGAGGTCCCTCCTTGGCAATCTGAACCTGGGTCAAAGTTTCGCCAGGACCTATACTCTCTCAGCCCAGCCTCTGTGAAAGACGCTGACTCTCGCTCCAGAGGTTCGCTGGAGTCTGGGGCGGTGTCAGCGCCCGCACTGTCCACGATTTGACCTTGGTTGTGGTCAGCGCACGACCATCCGTTCATGCCCCAGCGAGGGGCACCGAGAGAGCCATGAGAACGGCTCCAATAACAGCGTCAACTCAGTCCAGAGTGCTGCTTGAATCAGCCTCTGATCCCAGTCGGTCGACTCTGTCCAGAACGAGGGGAGTTTCTAAACCAGTTCCACCTCCGTGTGGTCTACACAAGGATGAGCTCCGGTCGACTTCCGGGTGCGGCGATGACCAGCTGAGTCGCACGTTTCGGCACCTCCCGTTGGAACGGACTTTTGGGCTCTTATTAGGAGCCCCAACGGCAATTTTTAACGGCCAAAATCACTGTGCGGTGAAATAGAAGGGAATCCCCCCGGATATTGATGGAAAAAGGAGAGGATAGCGGCCGGATTGCAGTGGATCCTTTGGAGCAGCGGCAAGGAAGGGAAGCTCGAAGCAAGATGGCGTCGGAAGGTGGCCGTTTGGTATGGGGCCTGGAGCAACAAGAGTTCCTGCGGCGCTGTGTGGAAGAGCTGAAGAAGGAGGTGTTGGCCCCGATGCTGCAGGTGATTGAAGGGCTAAAGGAGGCGCAGAGGACCCAAGAGTTGGAGCTTCGGGTCGTGAAGGCAAAGGCTGCTGGAAATGAGGATGAAATACAGGGCCTGGTGGTGAAGACAGAGACGCACGAGGCACAGCACAAAAGGTGTGTGGAGAGGTTGGAAGCCTGGAGAATAATTCGAGGAGGAAGAATTTAAGAGTCCTGGGTCTTCCCGAAGGTGCAGAGGGGGCGGACATCGGGGCATATGTGAGCACGATGCTTCACTCGCTAATGGGATCGGAGGCCCCGACGGGCCCTTTGGAGGTGGAGGGAGCTTATCGAGTTCTGGCGCGAAGACCGAAGGCTGGAGAAATACCTTGAGCTATAGTGGTGAGGTTCCACCGCTACAATGACAGAGAGACGGTCCTAACTTGGGCGAAGAAAACTCGGAGCTGTAGGTGGGAGAACACGGTGATCCGCGTATACCAGGATTGGAGTGCGGAGGTGGCGAGAAGGAGGGCAAGTTTCAATCGGGCCAAGGCGGTGCTTCACAAAAAGGTTAAATTTGGAATGTTGCAACCGGCGAGACTGTGGGTCACACACCAAGGGAAGCACCACTACTTTGAGACGGCAGAAGAGGCGTGGACATTCATTGTGGACGAGAAGCTGGAATAGTCTGGCGAGAGAAAGAGTTTCTGGGATAAAGTGGTGGGGTGATTATGTGGGGCAGGGAAGGGGGGGGGGGGATGATTTTTCAATGTGTTAATTTTTCAATCCTGTAACTTTTCTCTCTTCCCCTCGTTGGGGGGGGGGGGGGGGTGGGAGTATGAGGAACTGTGGGCGCCGGTGGGAAGGAAAGGGGAAGGAGAAGGGAAATGCGCCATTAGGGGCGGGGCCGAGTGGGAAACGCGGGCTTTGCTCCCGCGCTATGGTAATTATGGCGGGAACAGGGACGCAGGAAGGAGGGGGCCTCGCACAGTGAGGGGCCTGTGGTGTTGGGTGCTCTGGTGCACAGATGAGCCAACACAGTTGTATGTGGTACAACTCTATTTTATTATAACTCTTATAATACAGTTCGTTCTGGATACTCTGCACGTGCTGTCTCCCTGAGTGTCCTTGGCAATAGCTGTGTCCTGGTTCCCCTCTGCAGCTCTTACTGACCACCAGGGGTCGTGTCTGTGCTTTTATATCTTTCTGTCATTGGTTGTGGTGTTGTGTGTTCTGATTTGTCTGTTGGTGTGTCTATCATGATGTGTGTGTTTGAATATCATGACATCCCCCCTTTTTACAAAGACAAGTGCCTACGTGGTTATAAATATAATTGTGTCGTGAGTGCATCTAAGAGTGTGCGTTTGTGTTGTGTACAGCGTGTGTTTATGACGTAACTATTTACATGGGGCGATGTCGGGTGCGTCACACTAACAAGGTTGTACCATAACAAAACTTGGATGGGAGAGAAAAAAAACTTGAACATTGGTCCGGTCAGACGATATCTGGAACAATAAACAACAACAGGTTATAATACAGAAGTGTTTGACTTTTTGAACGTATGAACAGCGTTATAAGTCCAGTCTAATGGGTGACCGCCTCAAGAATGGGCTGGTCCTAAAGCCGGTTCAGCTGTGGAGATTTGGGGTCACACTGGTTCACCTTGGACTGTTGTGGGTGATGCTGTTGCCGAAGTCTCTACTTTACCATTTGTTGTACTTCGTGCAGTGCTTGGTTTTTTTCATTCTTACAAATATAACATTCAACATCTTTGTTAGTGGTGCCCTGGCTGTGGTTTGGTTCTGGTGGCGATGGAAGGGGCATGATCCGTGGCATCTCCACGAAGTCATCCTTGGGAACCAGTGGAGGATCCGGCGTGTGCGTACGGTGCAGTTGCGAGCGTGGAAGGCGGCACAAAGCCCGCTGATTGCGCCTACGCACCAATCCATCCGCCCTGCATGCCAGGAACAAGGTGGAGTCTGTTTTTTTTTTATGTTTGTGGTGGACGGCATCTTGTAGCCGATGGATCGTTGCCATCGAAGTAGCACCATCACTAATATCATGCAAGGCGATGACTGTGCCAGATGTGGAAGTTGGCCAAGACCGTGTACGCTGGTTCCGGCCACCTGCCGGAAGGGCGACTCCGCAGAGAAACGTCGAAGCATGTCGCCTTGGATAGAGAATTGTTGCTCGCATCAACGTCTGGCGATGGCGCGAGTTGGTGTGTCCATCTTGGACCGCCGGTGCTGGTTGCCACTGCCGACCCAGTGGGACTGCCACGCGATCCATTCCCTGTCGCCGTGGCATCTGCCGTCACCCTGAGCGTGCCATCACCGAGGCCGCGACACCGCCCGTCCGGAGCAAGGTCTGGCGTGCGCAAATCAGAGTCGGCGCTTGGCTGCTCCCCATCTGGAGTCCGGTCTGCCTTCCGTCGATGCCCCCCGTCCGGAGTCCCAACAGGTTCACTGGAGGCAGCCGAGATTCCCTGAAGCTGCACTTCTGGAGTCGGAACATGCAGGAATGCACCAACCAGTGGAGAGGCTCAAGCCATCGAGGGTGGAAGCTGTGCGCCGCCACCGCAGCCGTCAGTGGTCCCACCGTGATCGTTGAGTGCCTCGGTACGCACTAGGCGAGGTCTGTCACCTTGCACCTTTTGCATGGGAAGTGGGATGCTGTCGTCACTCGTCTCACATCCCGTGGATAGATCCTCATTAGCAGCTTGCTGTTCACTAGGGTTGGGTGAATTGTCAGAGTTTTCATCTGGTGGTGCACATCATGTCGGTGGACTGTCATTGTCTTGCCATTGTCCTTCATTTGGGGCTTTTCTTCTTTGGAACTTTAAATCTTCCCCCAGACATTGCAGAACCTTGTTTATTACCCCCAAATTCTCCCATATGTATGGTCTCGAATATAGGATCCACTGTTTCTATCGACATTGTACCATTTTCCAAAGAACATTCCGTTTCACTTTTCTTCTCAGGTACCTCATATGTAACTTTGTTTGATGTACATGCCTTCATGGTCTCTGGGTCTGATTTTGCTGGGACTGGCATGGTCACAGTCTCTCTTTTACTGTTCTCAATTGCCCACATTATACTCCCCATACATAACTGCTTAATCACTGGGGTTAGTGTGGTACAATGGATAATCGGGTCGACCTTATCTGCATCTTCATCATTAGTGGAAAGCACACTTGGTTCACTTGAAACTGCTGTGGGTGTTAAATTCGTTATCTGGCTACTCGATGTCGGTGTCCTCAGGATTCTTGCTCCAATGTTCTGCTCAATAATCAGTGGAGTGTGTATAGGTTCAATGCAATTAATGTTCCCCTCCAGGTTTGAAGAGTCATTACTGACTAACTGCTGGTCTCCGAAGTTGGGTTTTTGCGGCATTGTGTTGAAGGGAGACATTTGTCCCTGCTGTAGATATGATTCAGGTTGTGTTATTTCCATTACCTGAGGATCAATGTCTTGTCCATTTTTTCGATCCGTACTAAAACACTGGCAATTCTCAGTCTGCTCCTTGCAAGTTAAACATACAATTAATTTCGTTAGCAAATCCTCAGCATCCTTCTGTGGCCGTGCTGCCTTATTAATCTCTGTTCGGCTACAATGATCCTGAAGGTCAGCGCATAAACCTTTTTTCTTCGGGCTTGGACGAGGCGATTCCTTTGGCTTGTCTTCAGTTGGGCTTGAACAGTCTTCAGCGCTGTGCCCTTTATTGTAGCATGAGAGACCGTCATGGTCATGCTGCTGTGTAGTGGAGCATGGTAGGCTGTTATAGCCTTCTTGCTGTTCACGGGAGCATGGCAGACTTGCATCGTCTGCCGCTGGTTGGTCAGGAGAGGTTGCTAGACCCTCATGGTCTTGTTCCTGCAAGGACTGCGCTCTGGAGTCTTGCGTTCCTTCCATCGTGGAGTCCGTCCACGAGCTCTCTGTGGAGGCTTGTGACACTGGAGTCACTTCTTGTTCGTGCAAGGACTGCGCTCTGGAGTCTTGCGTTGCTTGTATCGTGGAGGCTGTCCACGAGCTCTCTGTGGAGACTTGTGACACTGGAGTCACTTCTTGTTCATGCGAGGACTGCACTCTGGAGTCTTGCATGTCATCTTTCATAGAGTCGGGAACGTTGAGCGGGACGTGGACCACGCTCTGTGTGGCAGCAGGGCACTCTCCGTGTGCTTGCACCGCTCCCTGTCTGGTAATGTCAGGCTGCAGCATCATCCGGTACTGATAAGTTGGAACGTCATATCTGCTGGATTGAAGATCCTCAAATCCGAAAAATGAATCCGCATCTGCGTCGGATTCAATATGGGGGCCGCCAATGTGCAACACGAAAGGTTCGTCCGAGTCATAGTCATATAGGACCACGGAGCTATCATTGGGCTCGCGAGGTCCGGAAACACTGTAAAAATCGTCATCGAAGTATTCAAGGTCGGAATCATCGGCTTGTGCGTAGGTAACTGCTTGTCGGAGGGTTCTTCGGAGGTAAAATTCATCTCCTGGGTCAATTTGCGGCAATGTGCTGTCATTCCAGGTGAGGGAAGGTTGTTTTACAGCTTTAACAGATTTTTGTTTTTTTGATTTGGGACGTTTCCCCTTTAAATTGGTGCAGTCTGGGGCCTCTGACATCCTGACGCTCGGTATGTAGCACGTAGGAAGCGACTGCGCATGCTCAGATCGCTGTTCCTTTACCGATGGCCGTTTTCTGGACTGCGCATGCGCAGCATCTCGCGCATGCGCAAACGAAACTTCCGGTTCTGCGCACTGCTCGCGCAGCTGTGCTAGCGTGATACCTTTAGCAAGATGGCCGCCGACCTCGACCCAGCCTTCTCTCAGGCCCGGGATTTCGGCCTCTGGGAATTCGGGCTCCGGGATCCCGGCCACGAGGTGAGTACTGCAGCTTTTCTTACCTTTACTTGCCGATTGGATTGCGTTTTCTTCACAGTACTTGGAGAATTTGCCCAGGACTGCCTGGTAATCGTACCTTTGCTGCCTCCTGAAGAACCTGAACCTTCTGAACATTGCTCTTGCCCTTGCACCGGCGACGGTGAGGAGAAATTCAATTTTTTCCCTATCATCCAGGTCTTGGAGTTCAGCTGCCACCAGGAACAATTCGAACATTTGCCGGAATCGCCGCCAGTTTTCGCGGAGATCGCCGTAGCACTGGAGCGGCTGCGGAACCGGGAGCTCTATCATTTTGCCTGGGCACTGCTGGTTGTCTGTGTACACTGAGGTATGCCGGCAGGTATCGATCCACTCCTGTACCATGTGGTGTTGGGTGCTCTGGTGCACAGATGAGCCAACACAGTTGTATGTGGTACAACTCTATTTTATTATAACTCTTATAATACAGTTCGTTCTGGATACTCTGCACGTGCTGTCTCCCTGAGTGTGTTTGGTAACAGATGTGTCCTGGTCCTCCTCTGCAGCTAATACTGACCACCGGGGGTCGTGTCTGTGCTTTTATATCTTTCTGTCATTGGTTGTGGTGTTGTGTGTTCTGATTTGTCTGTTGGTGTGTCTATCATGATGTGTGTGTTTGAATATCATGACAGGGCCGAGGGTAAAGGGGGAAGCCGAGGTCAGCCAGAGTTTGCTGACTTCTGGGAGCAACATGGGGGGTGCAACTACGCTAGAGGGGGATCTAGCGGGGGGGGGGGGTTAACTGGGTTGCTGCTGCTAAGGAGAAGGGGGAGCTGTTATGGGATGGGGTGGTCGAGATGGGGGGGCACCGTCGGGGGGATATACGGGTACGTGGGAACCGGGTGAGGAGCTGGGTTAAAAAAGGGGATGGCTAGTCGACAAGGGGGGGGAGTGGGTAAAGAGCCCCCCAACCCGGCTGATCATGTGGAACGTGAGAGGGCTGAACGGGCCGATTAAAAGGGCACGGGTACTCGCACACCTAAAGAAATTAAAGGCAGATGTGGTTATGTTGCAGGAGACGCACCTGAAACGGATAGACCAGGTCAGACTACGTAAAGGATGGGTGGGGCAGGTGTTTCATTCGGGTTTAGATGCGAAGAATAGGGGGGTGGCTATCTTAGTGGGGAAACGGGTACAGTTTGAGGCAAAGACCATAGCGGCGGACAGTGGGGGTAGATACGTGATGCAAGGGGAGGCGGTGGTTCTGGTGAACGTATACGCCCCGAACTGGGATGATGCAAATTTTATGAGGCGTATGTTGGGGCGTATCCCGGACCTGGAGGCGGGAAAGTTGGTAATGGGGGGAGACTTCAATACGGTGCTTGATCCAGGGCTGGACCGGTTGAGGTCCAGGACCGGGAGGAGGCCGGCAGCAGCCAAGGTGCTTAAGGACTTCATGGAGCAGATGGGAGGAGTAGACCCCTGGAGATTTATTAGGCCTAGGAGTAAGGAGTTCTCATTTTTCTCCCATGTTCACAAGGTATATTCACGGATAGGCCTTTTGTCTTGGGAAGGGCACTGATTCCAAAGGTGACAGGGACGGAGTATACGGCCATGGCCATCTCGGACCACGCTCCACATTGGGTAGACCTGGAGGTAGGAGAGGAAAAAGAACAGCACTCACTCTGGAGAATGGATATGGGCTTATTGGCGGATGAGGGGGTATGTCTAAGGGTGAGGGGGTGTATCGAAAGGTACTTGGAGCTTAATGACAACGGAGAGGTTCAGGTGGGAGTGGTCTGGGAGGCATTGAAGGCGGCGGTCAGAGGGGAACTGATATCCATAAGGGCACATAAAGGGAAGCAAGAGGGTAAAGAAAGGGAGCGATTGTTGAGAACACTTCTGAGGGTGGACAGGCAATATGCAGAGACACCGGAGGAGGGACTGTACAGGGAAAGACAAAGGTTACATGTGGAGTTTGACCTGCTGACCACGGGTAAGGCAGAGGCACAGTGGAGGAGGGCACAGGGTGTACAGTATGAGTATGGAGAGAAGGCGAGTCGGCTACTGGCCCACCAATTGAGGAAGAGGGGAGCAGCGAGGGAGATAGGTGGGGTGAGAGATGAGGAGGGAGAGATGGAACGGGGAGCGGAGAGAGTGAACGGGGTGTTCAAGGCATTCTATGAGAGGTTGTATAAGGCTCAGCCCCCGGAAGGGAAGGAGGGAATGATGTGTTTCCTGGATCAGCTGGAATTCCCGAAGGTGGAGGAGCAGGAGAGGGCGGGACTGGGAGCACAGATTGAGGTGGAGGAGGTGGTAAAGGGAATTGGGAGCATGCAGGCGGGGAAGGTCCCGGGACCGGATGGGTTCCCGGTGGAATTTTATAGGAAATATATGGACCTACTTGCCCCGCTTTTGACGAGAACCTTTAATGAGGCCAGGGAAAGGGGGAAGTTGCCCCCGACTATGTCGGAGGCGACGATATCGTTACTTTTGAAGAAGGAAAAAGACCCGCTGCAGTGTGGGTCCTACAGGCCCATTTCCCTTTTGAACGTAGATGCTAAGCTCCTGGCCAAGGTGATGGCGACGAGGATAGAGGACTGTGTCCCGGGGGTGGTCCACGAGGATCAAACTGGGTTCGTTAAGGGGAGACAGCTGAACACGAACATACGGAGGCTGCTAGGGGTGATGATGATGCCCCCACCAGAGGGGGAGGCGGAGATAGTGGTGGCGATGGACTCCGAGAAAGCATTCGACAGAGTGGAGTGGGACTATCTGTGGGAAGTGTTGAGGAGATTTGGTTTTGGAGAAGGGTTTATCGGATGGGTACAGCTGCTATATAGGGCCCCGGTGGCAAGTGTGGTCACGAACAGACAGAGGTCTGACTACTTCCGTCTTTATAGAGGGACGAGGCAGGGGTGTCCCCGTCTCCGTTACTGTTTGCATTGGCAATTGAGCCCCTGGCCATAGCACTGAGGGGCTCCAGGAAGTGAAGGGGAGTACTCAGGGGAGGAGAAGAACACCGGGTATCATTGTATGCAGATGATTTATTGCTGTATGTTGCGGACCCAGTGGAGGGGATGCCTGAGATAATGCAGACACTCAGGGAGTTTGGGGAATTCTCGGGGTACAAATTGAATATGGGGAAGAGTGAGTTGTTTGTGGTGCAGCCGGGGGAGCAGAGTAGGGGAATAGATGATTTACCGCTGAGGAAGGTAACAAGAGATTTCCGGTACTTAGGGATTCAGATAGCCAGGAGTTGGGGAACCTTACATTGGCTAAATCTAACAGGATTGGTGGAACAGATGGAGGAGAATTTTAAGAGATGGGACATGGTGCCCCTGTCACTGGTGGGTAGGGTGCAGGCGGTCAAAATGGTAGTCCTCCCGAGATTCCTTTTTGTGTTTCAGTGCCTCCCGGTGATGGTCACGAAGGCTTTTTTCAAGAAAATTGAGAAAAGTATCATGAGTTTTGTGTGGGCTGGGAAGACCCCGAGAGTGAGGAGGGGTTTTTTGCAGCGTAGCAGGGATAGGGGGGACTGGCACTACCGAGCTTAAGTGAGTACTATTGGGCTGCCAATATCTCAATGGTGTGTAAGTGGATGGGAGAAGGGGAGGGAGCAGAGTGGAAGAGATTGGAGATGGCGTCCTGCAAAGGAACCAGCCTACAAGCATTGGCGACGGCGCCGTTGACCCCGAAGAAATACACCACAAGCCCGGTGGTGGTGGCAACACTGAAAATTTGTGGGCAGTGGAGACGGCATAGGGGAATGACGGGAGCCTCGGTGCGGTCCCCGATAAGAAATAACCATAGGTTTGTCCCGGGGAGAATAGATGGGGGATTTAGAGCATGGCAGAGAGCTGGGATTGTGCAATTGAGGGATCTGTTCTTAGACGGGACGTTTGCGAGTCTGGGAGCACTGACGGAAAAATATGGGTTGCCCCAAGGGAATGCATTTCGGTACATGCAACTGAGGGCTTTTGCGAGGCAACAGGGGAGGGAATTCCCGCAGCTCCCGACGCAGGAGATTCAGGATAGAGTGATCTCGGGAACATGGGTGGGGGATGGTAGGGTGTCGGATATATATACAGGGAAATGAGAGACGAGGGGGAGATCATGGTGGATGAGCTGAAGGGAAAATGGGAAGAAGAGCTGGGGGAAGAGATCGAAGAGGGGCTGTGGACAGATGCCCTACGTAGGGTAAACTCTTCGTCCTCATGCACCAGGCTTAGCCTGATACAATTCAAGGTTTTGCACAGGGCGCATATGACCGGAGCAAGGCTCAGTAAATTTTTCGGGGTAGAGGATAGGTGTGGGAGATGCTCGAGGAGCCCAGCAAACCACACCCACATGTTTTGGTCATGCCCGGCATTGCAGGGGTTCTGGGTGGGGGTGGCGAATGTGCTTTCGAAGGTGGTGGGGGTCCGGGTCGAGCCAAGCTGGGGGTTGGCTATATTCGGGATTGTAGAAGAGCCGGGAGTGCAGGAGGCGAGAGAGGCTGATGTTTTGGCCTTTGCGTCCCTAGTAGCCCGGCGAAGGATATTGCTTATGTGGAAGGAAGCCAAACCCCCGGGCGTGGAGACCTGGATAAACGACATGGCAGGGTTTATAAAACTAGAACGGATAAAGTTCGCACTAAGGGGTTCGGCGCAAGGGTTCACCAGGCGGTGGCAACCGTTCATTGACTACCTCGCAGAACGATAAAGGAAATGGGAAGGTAACAGCAGCAACCCAGGGGGGAGGGGGGGGGGTGGTGGAGGGCTCGGGTGGGTCCTCAGGGGTGTTTTTCTATAGATATTGGTTATGTATATTGGATTGCTTGATTTTATTATTTGGGAGAGCTATTATGTTTGTTATGGCAGTTGCCATTTAGTTTATATATTATTTATTTGTTAAAAACGGTCGCTGTTATTTATATTGTTTTATTGTTGTAAAAAGGGAAAAACCTTTGTATTGTTTTGTTTGGCCGAAAAATTTGAATAAAATATATATTTTTTAAAAAGGATGAGCTCCGGTCTTATTGCAGACTCGAAGGTGCCAACTTCCTCCATCCTGGTCAAACATCCTGCCTCTGACTGTCACACAAGTCGATAAAAGTTCATTTCCCCATGACAGCGTGACCATCACAAGCTCTCAGTTTGAACAGCTGTACTCTGCAAACCACGATGTGGAGATGCCGGCGTTGGACTGGGGTGAGCACAGTACGAAGTCTTACAACACCAGGTTAAAGTCCAACAGGTTTGTTTCGATGTCACTAGCTTTCGGAGCGCTGCTCCTTCCTCAGGTGAATGAAGAGGTCTGTTCCAGAAACACATATATAGACAAATTCAAAGATGCCAGACAATGCTTGGAATGCGAGCATTAGCAGGTGATTAAATCTTTACAGATCCAGAGATGGGGTAACCCCAGGTTAAAGAGGTGTGAATTGTATCAAGCCAGGACAGTTGGTAGGATTACGCAGGCCAGATGGTGGGGGGTGAATGTAATGCAACATGAATCCCAGGTCCCGGTTGAGGCCGCACTCATGTGTGCGGAACTTGGCTATAAGTTTCTGCTCGGCGATTCTGCGTTGTCGCGGGTCCTGAAGGCCGCCTTGGAGAACGCTTACCCGGAGATTAGAGGCTGAATGCCCTTGACTGCTGAAGTGTTCCCCGACTGGAAGGGAACATTCCTGCCTGGTGACTGTTGCGCGATGTCCGTTCATTCGTTGTCGCAGCGTCTGCATGGTCTCGCCAATGTACCACGCTTCGGGACATCCTTTCCTGCAGCGTATGAGGTAGACAACGTTGGCCGAGTCGCACGAGTATGTACCGCGTACCTGGTGGGTGGTGTTCTCACGTGTAATAGTGGTATCCATGTCGATGATCTGGCACGTCTTGCAGAGATTGCCATGACAGGGTTGTGTGGTGTCGTGGTCACTGTTCTGAAGACTGGGTAGTTTGCTGCAAACAATGGTTCGTTTGAGGTTGCGCGGTTGTTTGAAGGCAAGTAGTGGGGGTGTGGGGATGACCTTGGCAAGGTGTTCATCGTCATCAATGACGTGTTGAAGGCTGTGAAGAAGATGACGTAGTTTCTCCGCTCCGGGGAAGTACTGGACGACGAAGGGTATTCTGTCGGTTGTGTCCCATGTTTGTCTTCTGAGGAGGTCGGTGCGGTTTTTCGCTGTGGCGCGTTGGAACTGTCGATCGATGAGTCGAGTGCCATATCCCGTTCGTACGAGGGCATCTTTCAACGTCTGTAGATGTCTGTTACGCTCCTCCTCGTCTGAGCAGATCCTGTGTATACGGAGCGCTTGTCCATAGGGGATGGCTTCTTTAATTGAACAAGACCTACTCACCGCACAGGACCTTCAACCGATGTTATACACCAGATACATCGATGACATTTTTTTCCTTTGGACCCACGGCGAAGAATCACTGAAACAACTACACGATGACATTAATAAGTTCCATCCAACCATCAGACTCACCATGGACTACTCCCCAAAATCAGTTGCATTCTTGGACACACTCGTCTCCATCAAGGACGGTCACCTCAGCACTTCGCTTTACCGCAAACCCACGGATAACCTCATGATGCTCCACTTCTCCAGCTTCCACCCTAAACACATTAAAGAAGCCACCCCCTATGGACAAGCGCTCCGTATACACAGGATCTGCTCAGACGAGGAGGAGCATAACAGACATCTACAGATGTTGAAAGATGCCCTCGTACGAACGGGATATGGCACTCGACTCATCGATCGACAGTTCCAACGCGCCACAGCGAAAAACCGCACCGACCTCCTCAGAAGACAAACATGGGACACAACCGACAGAATACCCTTCGTCGTCCAGTACTTCCCCGGAGCGGAGAAACTACGTCATCTTCTTCACAGCCTTCAACACGTCATTGATGACGATGAACATCTTGCCAAGGTCATCCCCACACCCCCACTACTTGCCTTCAAACAACCGCGCAACCTCAAACGAACCATTGTTTGCAGCAAACTACCCAGTCTTCAGAACAGTGACCACGACACCACACAACCCTGTCATGGTAATCTCTGCAAGACGTGCCAGATCATCGACATGGATACCACTATTACACGTGAGAACACCACCCACCAGGTACGCGGTACATACTCGTGCGACTCGGCCAACGTCGTCTACCTCATACGCTGCAGGAAAGGATGTCCCGAAGCGTGGTACATTGGCGAGACCATGCAGACGCTGCGACAACAAATGAACGGACATCGCGCGACAATCACCAGGCAGGAATGTTCCCTTCCAGTCGGGGAACACTTCAGCAGTCAAGGACATTCAGCCTCTGATCTCCGGGTAAGCGTTCTCCAAGGCGGCCTTCAGGACGCGCGACAACGCAGAATCGCCGAGCAGAAACTTATAGCCAAGTTCCGCACACGTGAGTGCGGCCTCAACCGGGACCTGGGATTCATGTCGCATTACATTCATCCCCCACCATCTGGCCTGCGAAATCCTACCCACTGTCCTGGCTTGATGTAATTCACACCTCTTTAACCTGGGGTTACCCCATCTCTGGATCTGTAAAGATTTAATCACCTGCTAATGCTCGCATTCCAAGCATTGTCTGGCATCTTTGAATCTGTCTATATATGTGTTTCTGGAACATACCTCTTCATTCACCTGAGGAAGGAGCAGCGCTCTGAAAGCTAGTGACATCGAAACAAACCTGTTGGACTTGAACCTGGTGTTGGAAGACTTCTTACTGTGCAAACCACAGCACTGCAGACCTCGGTATTGCCAAGGTGACCACACAGCTACTGAGTTTGATTCTGGTTCAACAGGCTGCAGAAGGCGGTATACACGGCGAGGGAAACGCCCAGTTTACATCCGAGCCACCACCTCACCTCATGGTTAAGGGCAATGCCCGGGGGGTAGTGCCAGTTCCCAGCAGCGTGAGACTCATGGGAGGGAACGTGAATCAGATTCAATTGGAACTTGAATTGTTTAGAACGAGCTACGAGGTGGACAAAGGGCGTGTCCCATCCAATCTGGACACCGGCTTTGTAACTTACAATCACAACAGTGCAGAAGGAGGCCATTCAGCCCATCGAGTTGGCACCGGCCCTTGGAAAGAGAACCCCACTTAGACCCAGCGCTCCCCAACCCTGTCCCATAGCTTCTTTTTATCAAATGGTTTTTATTGGGTTTTGTACGTGATATAATACACGGCAAATCAAAACACAAAGGGTGTGGGAAATGTCACAGGATAGGGGCTTTTACCTTCCCCCTTCTCTCGTCTATTTTCTCTTTCTCTTTACAGAACATCAAACTAGGGTGGAGAACACCTGGGTGGTGCTCTTTTTTGTTTCTCCCCCTTCCCCGCTTCCCCCCCCTCTCCGTACCACCCCCTTCTTCACTGCCGCCCCCCCCCCCTTTCTTTCCAGTTGGTTTTGCTACCGCACCTGGCTCCCCCCTCCCTGTGTTTGGCATGGGCTGCTCGGGATACCGACAGCGGACGCGACACAATAATCCATTAGCTGGGCGTGTTTGTAAACACGGAGTAGGAGAGGAGGCAGGGGGACCAAATCAGGAATAATCCATTCGGCACTGTAAACACCCCTCACTGGCCTTTCCTCCGTCTTTGATCCCCCCCACACAGCCCCACCCCAATAGGATTACTCTTTATTTATTATTGTTGTCACAAGTAGGCTTACATTAACACTGCAATGAAGCTACTGTGAAAAGCCCCTAGTCACCACTGTTCAGGTACACGTCTCCATTCCAGGAAGAATGAGCAGTGTCAACGCCGATCATGCAGCTAATAGACAGGTCTACCCCGACCGGTCAGTCAGGAAACAGTCATCGCACAACCCGCCCAACCCTGTAGAACAGATAAACTAAACAAACGCCTCACAATGTGGGAGGAGGACAAATAAAACCCTGTTGCTTCACAGACTGAGCTGTAATCCCACCAACATCGCCACCCGATGGCCAGTCTCAGAATCACATCCTTTCGTTGTACCAGCGGCCCCAGGGTTAGGAGCACATGTTGTTTGCATTTCTGTGACACCTTCTAATAATAATAATCTGTATTAGTGTCACAAGTAGGCTTACATTAACACTGCGCTGTGAAGCAACAGTGCTTCACAGCTGCCCATCAACCTCCCTGCCCTTCAATGCCTCGGTTAATAAAGGCAAGTATCCCATAGGCCTTCTTAACCACCTTAACCAGCCCTGCTGTCTTCAGGGATCTGCGGACTGCAGCCCAAGTTCCCTCTGATCCTCTGTACTTCCTCGGGTCTGACCGTTCAGTGGACATTCCCTTTGCCTTGTTACTCCTCCCAAAATCCACCACCTCACACTTTTCAGGGTTAAATTCCATTGGCCACTGTTCTGCCCCTCTGCGCCAGGGTCCCGGGTTCGATTCCCGGCTTGGGTCACTGTCTGTCTGCACGCTCTCCCCGTGTCTGCGTGGGTTTCCTCCGGGTGCTCCGGTTTCCTCCCACAAGTCCCGAAAGACGTGCTTGTTGGGTGAATTGGACATTCTGAATTCTCCCTCAGTGTACCCGAACAGGCACCGGAGTGTGGCGACTAGGGGCTTTTCACAGTAACTTCGCTGCAATGTTAATGTAAGCCTAGTTGTGACAATAAAGATTATTATTAGATTGTTCTGTGGGAGCTGTATAAAACTCATTAGGCCAAAGCTGGAACACTGTTCACTTCTTGTCGCCACACTACAGGAAGGATGTGTTGCACTGGAAAGGCTGCAGATGAAATTCACCAGGAGGTTGTCTGAGATAGAGCAATAGTGATAGGAGACTCAATGGTTAGGGGAATAGATAGGAGATTCTGTGGTCGCGAGCGAGTCTCCCGGAAGGTATGTTGCCTCCCGGGTGCCAGGGCCAGGGATGTCTCGGATCGTGTCTTCAGGATCCTTAACGGGGAGGGGTAGCAGCCAGAAGTCGTGGTGCACATTGGTACCAACGACGTAGGTAGGAAAAGGGGTGTGGAGGTAATAAACAAGTTCAGGGAGTTAGGCTGGAAGTTAAAAGCCAGGACAGACAGAGTTGTCATCTCTGGTTTGTTGCCGGTGCCACGTGATACCGAGGCTACAAATAGGGAGAGAGTGCAGCTGAACATGTGGCTGCAGGAATGGTGTAGGAGGGAGGGCTTCAGGTATTTGGATAATTGGAGCTCATTCTGGGGAAGGTGGGACCTGTACAAGCAGGACGGGTTGCATCCGAACCAGAGGGGCACCAATATCCTGGGAGGGAGGTTTTCTAGTACTCTTCGGGAGGGTTTAAACTAATTTGGCAGGGGAATGGGAACCGGATTTGTAGTCCAGCAACTAAGGTAGCCGATGTTCAGGACGTTAAAGCGTGTAGTGAGGCAGTGGGGAAGGGAACACTGACAAAGGAGAGTATTTGCAGACTCGGAGATGGGTTGAAGTGTGTATACTTCAACGCAAGAAGCATCAGGAATAAGGTGGGTGAACTCGGTGCTTGGGACTACGATGTGGTGGCCATCACGGAAACTTGGATAGAAGAGGGGCAGAAATGGTTGTTGGAGGTCCCTGGTTATAGATGTTTCAATAAGATTAGGGAGGGTGGTAAAAGAGGTGTGGGGGGGGGGGTTGCATTGTTAATTAGAGATAGTATAACAGCTGCAGAAAGGCAGTTCGAGGAGTATCAGCCTACTGAGGCAGTATGGGTTGAAGTCAGAAATAGGAAAGGAGCAATCACCTTGTTAGGAGTTTTCTATAGGCCCCCCAATAGTAACAGAGATGTGGAGGAACAGATTGGGAAACAGATTTTGGAAAGGTGCAGAAGTCACAGGGTAGTAGTCATGGGTGACTTCAATTCCCAAACATTGAGTGGAAACTCTTTAGATCAAATAGTTTGGATGGGGTGGTGTTTGTGCAGTGTGTCCAGGAAGCTTTTCTAACACAGTATGTAGATTGTCCGACCAGAGGAGGGGCAATATTGGATTTAGTACTGGGTAATGAACCAGGGAAAGTGATAGATTTGTTAGTGGGGGAGCATTTTGGAGATAGTGACCACAATTCTGTGACCTTCACTTTAGTAATGGAGAGGGATAGGTACGTGCAACAGGGCAAGGTTTACAATTGGGGGAAGGGTAAATACGATGTTGTCAGACAAGAATTGAACTGCATAAGTTGGGAACATAGGCTGGCAGGGAAGGACACAAGTGAAATGTGGAACTTGTTCAAGGAACAGGTGCTACGTGTCCTTGATATGTATATCCCTGTCAGGCAGGGAAGAGATGGTCGAGTGAGGGAACCATGGTTGACAAGAGAGGTTGAATGTCTTGTTAAGAGGGGTCTTACGAGGAAAGGTTGAGGGTGCTAGGCCTTTTCTCATTAAAACAGAGAAGGATGAGGGGCGACTTGATAGAGGTTTATAAAATGATCAGGGGAATAGATAGAGTAGACAGTCAGAGACTTTTTCCCCGGGTGGAACAAACCATTACAAGGGGACATAAATTTAAGGTGAATGGTGGAAGATATAGGAGGGATGTCAGAGGTAGGTTCTTTACCCAGAGAGTAGTGGGGTCATGGAATGCACTGCCTGTGGAAGTAGTTGAGTCGGAAACATTAGGGACCTTCAAGCGGCTCTTGGATAGGTACATGGATTACGGTAGAATGACGGGGTGTAGATTAATTTGTTCTTAATCTAGGACAAAAGTTCGGCACAACAGCGGGGGCCAAAGGACTGTTCTGTGCTGTATTTTCTATGTTCTATGGAGCCTCTCATAGAATTTACAGTGCAGAAGGAGGCCATTCGGCCCATCGAGTCTGCACCGGCTCTTGGAAAGAGCACCCTACCCAAGGTCCACACCGCCACCCTATCCCCATAACCCAGTAACCCCACCCAACACTAAGGGCAATTTTGGACACTAAGGGCAATTTTGGACACTAAGGGCAATTTATCATGGCCAATCCACCTAACCTGCACATCTTTGGACTGTGGGAGGAAACCGGAGCACCCGGAGGAAACCCATGCACACACGGGGAGGATGTGCAGACTACACACAGACAGTGACCCAAGCCGGAATCGAACCTGGGACCCTGGAGCTGTGAAGCAATTGTGCTATCCACAATGCTACCGTGCTGCCCCTTCCTCGGCTGGGAAGAGAGGCTGGATAGACTGGGGTTGTTGTCCTCGGAGCGGAGAAGGCCGTGGGGGGGACCTGATTGAGGTGGATAAAATTATGAGGGACATAGGGTGGACAGGAAGGAACTTTCCCCCTCCAGGGGCCATAGATTTAAGGTGAGGGGCAGGAGATTTGGAGGGGATTTGAAGAAAAGCTGCTGTACCCAGAGGGTGGTGGGAGTCTGGAACTCGCTGCCTGACAGGGAGATGGAGGCGGGAACCCTCACATTTAATTTGGATGAGCACTTGAAACGGCAGAGCAGACAAGGCTACATGCCGAGCGCTGGAAAACGGGTTCAGAGTAGATCGGTGCTTGATGTCCAATGGGGACACGCTGGGCAGAAGTCCTCTTTCCGTGGTGTAAAACTCTATGTAGCAGAATGTGTTCATGTATCAATACTGTTTTGGGCGGGGGCGGGGAGCCAACTGACGTCCGAATGTTTCGATTAACGCACAAATTATTTTGTTTTTCAGACGAGCATTCTGACTTTGGGCGGATGGATGGGTCAAGGCGAGGAACTTTCTTTGAACACGGTCAGCTCTGGCGATGAACCTCTCAGCAGTCACTCTGTCGCCGACGGTTTCTCTGGGGAACTCCAGCTACGATCCACTGGGTGGTCACAGGGTCTGGGAGGCGGTGCTGATGACGCTGGTGTCCGCCAGCCTGTCCTTGGTGACCGTCACCGGCAATATCCTGGTGGTCCTGTCCTTCAAATTCAACCGGCAGCTGAAGACGGTGAATAACTATTTCCTCCTCAGCTTGGCCTACGCGGACCTGATCATTGGCGCCCTGTCCATGAACCTTTACACCACCTACATTGTCATGGACCGCTGGGCATTGGGCAATGTAGCCTGTGACCTCTGGCTCACCTTGGACTACGTTGCCAGCAACGCGTCCGTCATGAATCTCCTGGTGATCAGCTTTGACCGTTACTTCTCCATCACCCGTCCACTGATGTACAGAGCCAAGCGAACCCCACGGAGAGCCGTCATCATGATAGTTCTGGCTTGGAGCATCTCCTTTATCCTCTGGGCTCCCGCCATCTTGCTCTGGCAGTACGTCGTGGGCCAGCGGACACGGAAGCCAGGTAGCTGCTCCATCCAGTTCTTTTCCATGCCCGCCATCACCATCTGCACGGCCATCGCCGCCTTCTACCTGCCCGTCACCGTCATGACCATCCTGTACTGGCGCATCTACAGCGCGACCAAACAGCGCACCAAGGAGCTGGCCACCCTCCAGGGAAGGGAGGATAGTTCCAGCGAGAACTCCACGGGCAGCCACCGGGGCACCGACAACTGCCCGAGGCCCCAGGACGCTGGAGTTCAGCAGCTCTGCAGGGAGGATGGGGAGTCCTCCGCCCTCACCAGGGACCACCTGTCCCCGCTCAAAGTGGACCGGGAGCAAGACGACAGCAGCTGTGCCAGCTCTGGAAATATAATGCGGCCGGAGCCCGCAGCCTCGCCGTCTGACGGTCATCCAGGGTCAGAGGGAACACCGTTGTGGCCCTGCTGCCCGCGCACCCAGCCGGTGTTAATCAAACCAGGTGGGCAGATAATCCACCTGGCCTCCACCGCGGATGCCGCCGTCTCGGTCAGGATGACGTTGCTGAGAAGCAGTCAGTCGGGGCAAGAGGTGGAGCTGGAGGAAAGCAGCCTCACTTGCCAGGAGTTGGTGGCCAGGGCAGGCAATGGCTCCTCGCCCAAGGGACTCAAAAAACTGTTTTGCTCCTCTCTCTCGTCGAAGGGTGCACCTTTGCCCGGTTCGTTCAACCCCAAGGTCAAGAGCCACGTGGTTCCAAGGAGGACTATCATTAAGGAAAAGAAGGCCGCCAAAACCCTATCGGCCATCTTGCTGGCTTTCCTCATTACCTGGTGCCCCTATAACATCATGGTGCTGGTTTCAGCCTTTTGTGACGGCTGTATACCCAGGGGAGTCTGGCATTTGGGTTACTGGCTGTGCTACCTTAACAGCACTGTTAACCCCATGTGCTACGCCCTGTGCAACAAGGAGTTCCGCGTCACCTTCAAGATGCTCCTTCTTTGCCGCTGGGACAGAAGGAAATGGGCCCTCAAATAAGCAATGAGGGAGACCACACCCTCCTAGGATTCAGACCCCACCCTCCTGTCCTCCACCCAACCGAGTCAGGAATCCCGAAAATACGATGACGAACGCTGCCGTGGTTGGTGAACATCAATGGATCCTCGTGGTGCGACACCGGGGACTAGTTTGGAGAGGCTGGGCCTATCGCGGCGGCAGCTGGGTTCAACGGCCCCAGTTTGTAAGGAACTGGCCTGCAGGGGGGGGGGGGGGGGGGCGGGGGATTCTCTCCTCGACAACCACCAGGAGCCCCCGCCGCCCGCCTGGGACCACCCTACACTGTGTCCAGCATCTCATCGTGAGCACTGACCGGTGGCAGAACAGGTTCGAGGGGCTGAATGGCCTCCTCCTGTTGAAGGACAATCCAAAGCACAAACAGACAATGAATTGGCCGGTTTTCTGAAGTGCAATAGGTGTTAGACAGGTTGGGGTACAGCCATTCTGCACATAGGGATGCCCCACACAGCAGTGACACAATGCGCAGCGAAGACCTTCCTTGCTAATGTATTGATCATTGCCAGCGCAATTTTCCTGCACTATTCCCACATCTCTTGATATCTTCAATAACTGGAACTTTATCGATCTCAGCCTTCAGCAGACTCAAAGATTGAACTTCCACAGCCTCTGGGGGAAAGAATTCCAAAGATTCCTCACAAACGTTCCTCTCATCTCAGTCCGAAATGTCCTGCCCCTTATTTTGACACTTCACCCCTTGGTTTTAGACTCCCCCACAACCCCCAGCCAGGGGAGACATACTTCCCCCATCTACCCTGTCGAGCGCTGTACGCAGTTTGAATGAGGTCATCTCTCATACTTCCAAACGCCAAGAGAATAAAAGGCCCAATTTAGCCAATCTTTCTTACTCCCAGGACAATCCCTCCATCCCAGAAATCAGTTTTGTGAACCCTCTGGTTTCTTCCACTAGTATCAGCACCACCCCAAATGCTTTTTTCCCCTATCCTTCCTAAAAGTCAAATCCCCTTGCATACTTTGTTCCCAGCCCTGGTCACCTTGCAACCACGTCTCCGGAAAGGCAACCAGATCATATCTCCTGATTGCTATTTGTGTCGCTCATTCATTTACCTTGCTACAAATGCTATTTACATCCACATTGAGTGCCTTTCATTCATCCTTTTCTGAATGTTGACCCTATTTGCGCCGAGCCTTTTATTCCATTGCTGTCGAACTTCACTCATGACTGTATCAGCTTTGTTTACACAAAGGACTCCAGTTTCCCCGGCAGCAGTAACTTCATTGTAGTGTTAATGTAAGCCGACTTGTGACAACAAAGTTTATTTTAAAAAAAATATTCCTTCTGCAAGGTTCCTGCCCATAATATAATAATGTTTATTGTCACAAGTAGGCCCACATTAACACTGCAATGAAGTTCCTGTGAAAAGCCCCTAGTCGCCACATTCAGGCGCCTGTTCAGGTACACTGAGGGAGAATTCAGAATGTCCAATTCACCCAACAAGCACGTCTTTGGGGACTTGTGGGAGGAAACCGGAGCACCCAGAGGAAACCCACGCAGACACGGGGAGAACGTGCAGACTCCGCACAGACAGTGACCCAAGCCGGGATTCGAAGCTGGGACCCTAGCGCTGTGAAGCAACAGTGCTAACCACTGTGCTACCATTCCTCCCTTGCTACCAAGTTGAATAAATTAACACGGGGCTGGATTCTCCAAAAATGGGGCTATGTCCACACCCCGGCGTAAAAACACTGGTGTTTCACTCCAGGCTTTCCAGAAAAAAATACATTAGCAGCTATTCACCTAACTGCAGCGGGCTGGCAGGGACCCGGGAGCTTCTTGCAGGTCTAACTGCGGATACGAGCCGCCGGATTTCCGGTTCCCAGTCCGCGCATGCGCACAGTGGTGGCCTCCAGCGGTCGCGGTGAACACGATGCCGGACACGGACCAGCAAACATGCTCCCAACGATCTGCCCCGCGCCGCTCCATCGAACATGCCTGATCGCCGCCCATTATCAAAGCGCCCTGAAGCCTTCTTGCATTCTCCTCACAGCTTACATTCCCACCGAGTGCGGTGTCTTCAGCAACAATCCACCAGCTCAGGATGCCCCAAAGTGTTTCACAGGCAACAGAGGGATTTTCTTTACGGGGAAGTGAAGTTAAATATTAATTATATGTGAAATGCTGATGCTGTTTTCCATGTCAGGTAGACCTCGCTGTGGCAATGTAAAGAACGGCCAATGTTTCAACAATAAAATATTTACACTCAGTCTGAAGATCCATTTCATTTTCTGTCCATTTACCCAGAACGATATCTCTATTTACCCAGAACGCTATCTCTATTTACCCGGAACGATATCTCTATTTACCCGGAACGATATCTCTATTTACCCGGAACGATATCTCTATTTACCCAGAATGATATCTCTATTTACCCAGAACGATATCTCTATTTACCCAGAACGATGTCTCTATTTACCCAGAACGATGTCTCTATTTACCCGGAACGATATCTCCATTTACCCAGAACGATATCTCTATTTACCCTGAACGATATCTCTATTTACCCGGATATCTCTATTTACCCAGAACGATGTCTCTATTTACCCAGAACGATATCTCTATTTAGCCAGAACGATGTCTCTATTTACCCGGAACGATATCTCTATTTACCCGGAACGATATCTCTATTTACCCTGAACGCTATCTCTATTTACCCAGAACAATATCTCTATTTACCCGGAACGATATCTCTATTTACCCGGAACGATATCTCTATTTACCCAGAACGATATCTCTATTTACCCAGAACGATATCTCTATTTACCCGGAAAGATATCTCTATTTACCCAGAACGCTATCTCTATTTACCCAGAACGATATCTCTATTTACCCAGAACGCTATCTCTATTTACCCAGAACGATATCCCTATTTACCCGGAACAATGTCGTTATTTTCCTGGAACAATATCTCTATTTACCCGGAACGATATCTCTATTTACCCAGAACGATGTCTCTATTTACCCGGAACGATGTCTCTATTTATCCGGAACGATGTCTCTATTTACCCAGAACGATATCTCTATTTACCCGGAACCATATCTCTATTTACCCGGAACGATATCTCTATTTACCCAGAACAATATCTCTATTTACCCGGACCGATATCTCTATTTACCCGGAACGATATCTCTATTTACCCGGAACAATATCTCTATTTACCCGGATATCTCTATTTACCCAGAACGATATCTCTATTTACCCGGAACCATATCTCTATTTACCCAGAACGATATCTCTATTTACCCGGAACGATGTCTCTATTTACCCGGAACGATGTCTCTATTTACCCGGAACGATGTATCTATTTAGCCGGAACGATATCTCTATTTACCAGACGATATCTCTATTTACCCGGAACGATTACTCTATTTACCCGGAACGATATCTCTATTTACCCGGAACCATACCTCTATTTACCCGGAACGATATCTCCATTTACCCAGAACGATATCTCTATTTACCCGGAACTATATCTCTATTTACCCGGATATCTCTATTTATCCAGAACGATATCTCAATTAACCCGGAACGATATCTCTATTTACCCAGAACGCTATCTCTATTTACCCAGAACGATATCTCTATTTACCCAGAACGATATCTCTATTTACCCGGAACGATATCTCTATTTACCCGGAACGATATCTCTATTTACCCGGAACGATATCTCTATTTACCCAGAACGATATCTCTATTTACCCGGAACGATATCTCTATTTACCCAGAACGCTATCTCTATTTACCCAGAACGATATCTCTATTTACCCAGAACGCTATCTCTATTTACCCAGAACGATATCCCTATTTACCCGGAACAATGTCGTTATTTTCCTGGAACAATATCTCTATTTACCCGGAACGATATCTCTATTTACCCAGAACGATATCTCTATTTACCCGGAACCATATCTCTATTTACCCGGAACGATATCTCTATTTACCCAGAACAATATCTCTATTTACCCGGACCGATATCTCTATTTACCCAGAACGATATCTCTATTTACCCGGAACCATATCTCTATTTACCCAGAACGATATCTCTATTTACCCGGAACGATGTCTCTATTTACCCGGAACGATGTCTCTATTTACCCGGAACGATGTATCTATTTAGCCGGAACGATATCTCTATTTACCCAGACGATATCTCTATTTACCCGGAACGATTACTCTATTTACCCGGAACGATATCTCTATTTACCCGGAACCATACCTCTATTTACCCGGAACGATATCTCCTTTTACCCAGAACGATATCTCTATTTACCCGGAACTATATCTCTATTTACCCGGATATCTCTATTTACCCAGAACGATATCTCTATTAATCCGGAACGATATCTCTATTTACCCGGAACGATATCTCTATTTACCCGGAACGATATCTCTATTTACCCGGATATCTCTATTTACCCGGAACCATACCACAATTTACCCGGAACGATATCTCCATTTACCCGGAACGATATCTGTATTTACCCGGAACGATATCTCTATTTACCCGGAACGATATCTCTATTTACCCGGAACGATATCTCTATTTACCCGGAACGATATCTCAATTTACACAGAACGATATCTCTATTTACCCAGAACGATATCTCTTTTTACCCAGAACGATATCTCTATTTACCCGGAACTATATCTCTATTTACCCGGAACGATATCTCTATTTACCCGGAACGATATCTCTCTTTACCCTTAACGATATCTCTATTTACCCGGAACGATATCTCTATTTACCCAGAACAATATCTCTATTTACCCAGAACAATATCTATATTTACCCGGGACGATATCTCTATTTACCCGGAACGATATCTCTATTTACCCGGAACGATATCTCTATTTACCCGGAACGATGTCTCTATTTACCCAGAATGATATCTCTATTCACCAGGAACAATATCTCTATTTTCCCGGAACGATATCTCTATTTACCCAGAAAGATGTCATGATTTACCCAGAACGATATCTCTATTTACCCGGAACGATGTCTCTATTTACCCGGAACGATATCTCAATTGACCCGGAACGATATCTCTATTTACCCGGAACGATATCTCTATTTACCCGGAACTATATCTCTATTTACCCGGAACGATATCTCTATTTACCCGGAACGATATCTCTATTTACCCGGAACGATATCTCTATTTACCCGGAACTATATCTCTATTTACCCGGAACGATATCTCAATTTACCCGGAACGATATCTCTATTTACCCGGAACGATATCTCTATTTACCCAGAACGATGTCGCTATTTACCCGGAACGATATCTCTATTTACCCGGAACGATATCTCTATTTACCCGGAACGATATCTCTATTTACCCAGAAAGATATCTCTATTTACGCGGAACGATGTCTCTATTTACCCGGAACGATGTCTCTATTTACCCGGAACGATATCTCAATTGACCCGGAACGATATCTCTATTTACCCGGAACGATATCTCTATTTACCCGGAACTATATCTCTATTTACCCGGAACGATGTCTCTATTTACCCAGAACTATATCTCTATTTACCCGGAACGATGTCTCTATTTACCCGGAACGATATCTCTATTTACCCAGAACGATATCTCTATTTACCCAGAACGATATCTCTTTTTACCCAGAACGATATCTCTATTTACCCTGAACGATATCTCTATTTACCCGGAACGATGTCTCTATTTACCCGGAACGATGTCTCTATTTACCCAGAACGATATCTCTATTTACCCGGAACGATATCTCTATTTACCCAGAAAGATATCTCTATTTACGCGGAACGATGTCTCTATTTACCCGGAACGATGTCTCTATTTACCCGGAACGATGTCTCTATTTACCCGGAACGATATCTCAATTGACCCGGAACGATATCTCTATTTACCCGGAACGATATCTCTATTTACCCGGAACTATATCTCTATTTACCCGGAACGATGTCTCTATTTACCCGGAACGATGTCTCTATTTACCCGGAACGATATCTCTATTTACCCGGAACGATGTCTCTATTTACCCAGAACGATATCTCTATTTACCCGGAACGATATCTCTATTTACCCGGAACTATATCTCTATTTACCCGGAACGATGTCTCTATTTACCCGGAACGATATCTCTATTTACCCGGAACGATATCTCAATTGACCCGGAACGATATCTCTATTTACCCAGAACGATGTCTCTATTTACGCGGAACGATATTTCTATTTACCCGGAACGATGACTCTATTTACCCGGAACTATTTCTCTATTTACCCGGAACGATATCTCAATTGACCCGGAACGATATCTCTATTTACCCAGAACGATGTCTCTATTTAGGCGGAACGATATTTCTATTTACCCGGAACGATATCTCTATTTACCCAGAACGATATCTCTATTTACCCGGAACGATGTCTCTATTTACCCGGAACGATATCTCTATTTACCCGGAACGATGTATCTATTTACCCGGAACGATATCTCTATTTACCCGGAACGATGTCTCTATTTACCCGGAACGATATCTCTATTTACCCGGAACGATATCTCTATTTACCAGGAACGATGTCTCTATTTACCCGGAACAATGTCTCTATTTACGCGGAACGATATCTCTATTTACCCAGAACGATATCTCAATTGACCCGGAACGATATCTCTATTTACCCGGAACGATGTCTCTATTTACCCAGAACTATATCTCTATTTACCCGGAACGATGTCTCTATTTACCAGGAACGATGTCTCTATTTACACGGAACGATATCTCTATTTACCCGGAACGATGTCTCTATTTACCCAGAACGATATCTCTATTTACCCAGAACGATATCTCTATTTACCCGGAACGATATCTCTATTTATCCGGAACGATATCTCTATTAATCCGGAACGATATCTCTATTTACCCTGAACGATGTCGCTATTTACCCGGAACGATATCTCTATTTACCTGGAAGTTATCTCTATTTACCCGGAAAGATGTCTCTATTTACCCGGAACGATATCTCTATTTACTCGGAACGATATCTCTATTTACCCGGAACGATATCTCTATTTACCCAGAAAGATATCTCTATTCACCCAGAAGGATATCTCTATTTACCCGGAACGATGTCTCTATTTACCCGGAACGATATCTCAATTGACCCGGAACGATATCTCTATTTACCCGGAACCCGGAACGATATCCCTATTTACCCGGAACGATATCTCTATTGACCCGGAACGATATCTCGATTTACCCGGAACGATATCTCGATTTACCCGCAACGATATCTCGATTTACCCGCAACGATATCTCTATTGACCCGGAACGATATCTCTATTTACCCGGAACGATATCTCTATTTACCCGGAACGATGTCTCTATTTACCCGGAACGATATCCCTATTTACCCGGAACGATATCTCTATTTACCCGGAACGATATCTCTATTTACCCAGAACGATATCTCTATTTACCCGGAACAATGTCTCTATTTACCCGGAACAATGTCTCTATTTACCCGGAACGATATCTCTATTTTCCCGGAACGATATCTCTATTTACCCGGTACGATATCTCTATTTACCCGGAACGATATCTCTATTTACCCGGAACGATATCTCAATTGACCCTGAACGATATCTCAATTGACCCTGAATGATATCTCTATTTACCCAGAACGATATCTCTATTTACCCGGAACGATGTCTCTATTTACCCGGAACGATGTCTCTATTTACCCGGAACGATATCTCTATTTACCCAGAACGATATCTCTATTTACCCGGAACGATATCTCTGTTTACCCAGAACGATATCTCTATTTACCCAGAACGATATCTCTATTTACCCAGAACGATATCTCTATTTACCCAAAACGATATCTCTATTTACCCGGAACGATATCTCTATTTACCCAGAACGATATCTCTATTTACCCGGAACGATATCTCTATTTACACGGAACGATATCTCTATTTACCCGGAACAATATCTCTATTTACCCGGAACAATATCTCTATTTACCCGGAACGATGTCTCTATTTACCATGAACGATGTCTCTATTTACCCGGAACGATATCTCTATTTACCCGGAACGATGTCTCTATTTTCCCGGAACGATATCTCTATTTACCCGGAACGATATCTCTATTTACCCAGAACGATGTCGCTATTTACCCGGAACGATATCTCTATTTACCCGGAACGATATCTCTATTTACCCAGAACGATGTCGCTATTTACCCGGAACGATATCTCTATTTACCCGGAACGATATCTCTATTTACCCGGAACGATATCTCTATTTACCCAGAAAGATATCTCTTTTTACGCGGAACGATGTCTCTATTTACCCGGAACGATGTCTCTATTTACCCGGAACGATATCTCAATTGACCCGGAACGATATCTCTATTTACCCGGAACGATATCTCTATTTACCCGGAACTATATCTCTATTTACCCGGAACGATGTCTCTATTTACCCAGAACTATATCTCTATTTACCCGGAACGATGTCTCTATTTACCCGGAACGATATCTCTATTTACCCAGAACGATATCTCTATTTACCCAGAACGATATCTCTTTTTACCCAGAACGATATCTCTATTTACCCTGAACGATATCTCTATTTACCCTGAACGATATCTCTATTTACCCGGAACGATGTCTCTATTTACCCGGAACGATGTCTCTATTTACCCAGAACGATATCTCTATTTACCCGGAACGATATCTCTATTTACCCAGAAAGATATCTCTATTTACGCGGAACGATGTCTCTATTTACCCGGAACGATGTCTCTATTTACCCGGAACGATGTCTCTATTTACCCGGAACGATATCTCAATTGACCCGGAACGATATCTCTATTTACCCGGAACGATATCTCTATTTACCCGGAACTATATCTCTATTTACCCGGAACTATATCTCTATTTACCCGGAACGATGTCTCTATTTACCCGGAACGATATCTCTATTTACCCGGAACGATATCTCAATTGACCCGGAACGATATCTCTATTTACCCAGAACGATGTCTCTATTTACGCGGAACGATATTTCTATTTACCCGGAACGATGTCTCTATTTACCCGGAACTATATCTCTATTTACCCGGAACGATATCTCAATTGACCCGGAACGATATCTCTATTTACCCAGAACGATGTCTCTATTTACGCGGAACGATATTTCTATTTACCCGGAACGATATCTCTATTTACCCAGAACGATATCTCTATTTACCCAGAACGATGTCTCTATTTACCCGGAACGATATCTCTATTTACCCGGAACGATGTATCTATTTACCCGGAACGATATCTCTATTTACCCGGAACGATATCTCTATTTACCCGGAACGATGTCTCTATTTACCCGGAACGATATCTCTATTTACCCGGAACGATATCTCTATTTACCCGGAACGATATCTCTATTTACCAGGAACGATGTCTCTATTTACCCGGAACGATGTCTCTATTTACGCGGAACGATATCTCTATTTACCCAGAACGATATCTCAATTGACCCGGAACGATATCTCTATTTACCCGGAACGATGTCTCTATTTACCCAGAACTATATCTCTATTTACCCGGAACGATGTCTCTATTTACCAGGAACGATGTCTCTATTTACCCGGAACGATATCTCTATTTACCCGGAACGATGTCTCTATTTACCCAGAACGATATCTCTATTTACCCAGAACGATATCTCTATTTACCCGGAACGATATCTCTATTTATCCGGAACGATATCTCTATTAATCCGGAACGATATCTCTATTTACCCTGAACGATGTCGCTATTTACCCGGAACGATATCTCTATTTACCCAGAAAGATATCTCTATTCACCCAGAAGGATATCTCTATTTACCCGGAACGATGTCTCTATTTACCCGGAACGATATCTCAATTGACCCGGAACGATATCTCTATTTACCCGGAACCCGGAACGATATCTCTATTTACCCGGAACGATATCTCTATTTACCTGGAACGATGTCTCTATTTACCCGGAACGATATCTCTATTTACCCGGAACGATATCTCTATTTACCCTGAACGATATCTCTATTTATCCGGAACGATATCTCTATTTACCCGGAACGATATCTCTATTTATCCGGAACGATATCTCTATTTACCCGGAACGATATCTCGATTTACCCGGAACGATGTCTCGATTTACCCGCAACGATATCTCGATTTACCCGCAACGATATCTCTATTGACCCGGAACGATATCTCTATTTACCCGGAACGATATCTCTATTTACCCGGAACGATGTCTCTATTTACCCGGAACGATATCCCTATTTACCCGGAACGATATCTCTATTTACCCGGATCGATATCTCTATTTACCCAGAACGATATCTCGATTTACCCGGAACAATGTCTCTATTTACCCGGAACGATATCTCTATTTACCCGGAACGATGCCTCTATTTACCCGGAACGATGTCTCTATTTACCCGGAACTATATCTCTATTTACCCGGAACGATATCTCTATTTACCAGGAACGATGTCTCTATTTACCCGGAACGATATCTCTATTTACCCGGAACGATGTCTCTATTTACCCAGAACGATATCTCTATTTACCCAGAACGATATCTCTATTTACCCGGAACGATATCTCTATTTATCCGGAACGATATCTCTATTAATCCGGAACGATATCTCTATTTACCCTGAACGATGTCGCTATTTACCCGGAACGATATCTCTATTTACCTGGAAGTTATCTCTATTTACCCGGAAAGATGTCTCTATTTACCCGGAACGATATCTCTATTTACTCGGAACGATATCTCTATTTACCCGGAACGATATCTCTATTTACCCAGAAAGATATCTCTATTCACCCAGAAGGATATCTCTATTTACCCGGAACGATGTCTCTATTTACCCGGAACGATATCTCTATTTACCCGGAACGATGTCTCTATTTACCCAGAACGATATCTCTATTTACCCAGAACGATATCTCTATTTACCCGGAACGATATCTCTATTTATCCGGAACGATATCTCTATTAATCCGGAACGATATCTCTATTTACCCTGAACGATGTCGCTATTTACCCGGAACGATATCTCTATTTACCTGGAAGTTATCTCTATTTACCCGGAAAGATGTCTCTATTTACCCGGAACGATATCTCTATTTACTCGGAACGATATCTCTATTTACCCGGAACGATATCTCTATTTACCCAGAAAGATATCTCTATTCACCCAGAAGGATATCTCTATTTACCCGGAACGATGTCTCTATTTACCCGGAACGATATCTCAATTGACCCGGAACGATATCTCTATTTACCCGGAACCCGGAACGATATCTCTATTTACCCGGAACGATATCTCTATTTACCTGGAACGATGTCTCTATTTACCCGGAACGATATCTCTATTTACCCGGAACGATATCTCTATTTACCCTGAACGATATCTCTATTTATCCGGAACGATATCTCTATTTACCCGGAACGATATCTCTATTTATCTGGAACGATATCTCTATTTACCCGGAACGATATCTCGATTTACCCGGAACGATATCTCGATTTACCCGCAACGATATCTCGATTTACCCGGAACGATATCTCTATTTACCCGGAACGATGTCTCTATTTACCCGGAACGATATCCCTATTTACCCGGAACGATATCTCTATTTACCCGGAACGATATCTCTATTTACCCGGAACAATGTCTCTATTTACCCGGAACAATGTCTCTATTTACCCGGAACGATATCTCTATTTTCCCGGAACGATATCTCTATTTACCCGGAACGATATCTCTATTTACCCGGAACGATATCTCTATTTACCCGGAACGATATCTCAATTGACCCTGAACGATATCTCAATTGACCCTGAACGATATCTCTATTTACCCAGAACGATATCTCTATTTACCCGGAACGATGTCTCTATTTACCCGGAACGATGTCTCTATTTACCCGGAACGATATCTCTATTTACCCAGAACGATATCTCTATTTACCCGGAACGATATCTCTGTTTACCCAGAACGATATCTCTATTTACCCAGAACGATATCTCTATTTACCCAGAACGATATCTCTATTTACCCAGAACGATATCTCTATTTACCCGGAACGATATCTCTATTTACCCAGAACGATATCTCTATTTACCCGGAACGATATCTCTATTTACCCGGAACAATATCTCTATTTACCCGGAACGATGTCTCTATTTACCCGGAACGATGTCTCTATTTACCCGGAACGATATCTCTATTTACCCGGAACGATGTCTCTATTTTCCCGGAACGATATCTCTATTTACCCGGAACGATATCTCTATTTACCCGGAACGATATCTCTATTTACCCGGAACGATGCCTCTATTTACCCGGAACGATATCTCTATTTACCCGGAACGATATCTCTATTTACCCAGAACTATATCTCCATTTACCCGGAATGATATCTCTATTTACCCGGAATGATATCTCTATTTACCCGGAACGATATCTCTATTTACCCGGAACGATATCTCAATTGACCCTGAACGATATCTCTATTTACCCGGAACGATATCTCTATTTACCCGGAACGATATCTCTATTTACCCGGAACGATGTCGCTATTTACCCGGAACGATATCTCTATTTACCCGGAACGATATCTCTATTTACCCAGAACAATATCTCTATTTACCCAGAACAATATCTCTATTTACCCGGAACAATGTCTCTATTTACCCGGAACGATATCTCTATTTTCCCGGAACAATATCTCTATTTACCCGGAACGATATCTCTATTTACCCGGAACGATATCTCAATTGACCCTGAACGATATCTCTATTTACCCGGAACGATATCTCTATTTACCCGGAACGATATCTCTATTTACCCGGAACGATGTCGCTATTTACCCGGAACGATATCTCTATTTACCCAGAACGATATCTCTATTTACCCGGAACTATATCTCTATTTACCCGGATATCTCTATTTACCCAGAACGATATCTCTATTAATCCGGAACGATATCTCTATTTACCCGGAACGATATCTCTATTTACCCGGAACGATATCTCTATTTACCCGGAACCATACCACAATTTACCCGGAACGATATCTCCATTTACCAGGAACGATATCTGTATTTACCCGGAACGATATCTCTATTTACCCGGAACGATATCTCTATTTACCCGGAACGATATCTCTATTTACCCGGAACGATATCTCAATTTACCCAGAACGATATCTCTATTTACCCAGAACGATATCTCTTTTTACCCAGAACGATATCTCTATTTACCCGGAACTATATCTCTATTTACCCGGAACGATATCTCTATTTACCCGGAACGATATCTCTCTTTACCCTTAACGATATCTCTATTTACCCGGAACGATATCTCTATTTACCCAGAACAATATCTCTATTTACCCAGAACAATATCTATATTTACCCGGGACGATATCTCTATTTACCCGGAACGATATCTCTATTTACCCGGAACGATATCTCTATTTACCCGGAACGATGTCTCTATTTACCCAGAATGATATCTCTATTCACCAGGAACGATATCTCTATTTTCCCGGAACGATATCTCTATTTACCCAGAAAGATGTCATTATTTACCCAGAACGATATCTCTATTTACCCGGAACGATGTCTCTATTTACCCTGAACGATATCTCAATTGACCCGGAACGATATCTCTATTTACCCGGAACGATATCTCTATTTACCCGGAACTATATCTCTATTTACCCGGAACGATATCTCTATTTACCCGGAACGATATCTCTATTTACCCGGAACGATATCTCTATTTACCCGGAACGATATCTCTATTTACCCAGAACGATGTCGCTATTTACCCGGAACGATATCTCTATTTACCCGGAACGATATCTCTATTTACCCGGAACGATATCTCTATTTACCCAGAAAGATATCTCTATTTACGCGGAACGATGTCTCTATTTACCCGGAACGATGTCTCTATTTAGCCGGAACGATATCTCAATTGACCCGGAACGATATCTCTATTTACCCGGAACGATATCTCTATTTACCCGGAACTATATCTCTATTTACCCGGAACGATGTCTCTATTTACCCAGAACTATATCTCTATTTACCCGGAACGATGTCTCTATTTACCCGGAACGATATCTCTATTTACCCAGAACGATATCTCTATTTACCCAGAACGATATCTCTTTTTACCCAGAACGATATCTCTATTTACCCTGAACGATATCTCTATTTACCCGGAACGATGTCTCTATTTACCCGGAACGATGTCTCTATTTACCCAGAACGATATCTCTATTTACCCGGAACGATATCTCTATTTACCCAGAAACATATCTCTATTTACGCGGAACGATGTCTCTATTTACCCGGAACGATGTCTCTATTTACCCGGAACGATGTCTCTATTTACCCGGAACGATATCTCAATTGACCCGGAACGATATCTCTATTTACCCGGAACGATATCTCTATTTACCCGGAACGATGTCTCTATTTACCCGGAACGATGTCTCTATTTACCCGGAACGATGTCTCTATTTACCCGGAACGATATCTCTATTTACCCGGAACGATGTCTCTATTTACCCAGAACGATATCTCTATTTACCCGGAACGATATCTCTATTTACCCGGAACTATATCTCTATTTACCCGGAACGATGTCTCTATTTACCCGGAACGATATCTCTATTTACCCGGAACGATATCTCAATTGACCCGGAACGATATCTCTATTTACCCAGAACGATGTCTCTATTTACGCGGAACGATATTTCTATTTACCCGGAACGATGTCTCTATTTACCCGGAACGATGTCTCTATTTACCCGGAACGATATCTCTATTTACCCGGAACGATATCTCAATTGACCCGGAACGATATCTCTATTTACCCAGAACGATGTCTCTATTTACGCGGAACGATATTTCTATTTACCCGGAACGATGTCTCTATTTACGCGGAACGATATTTCTATTTACCCGGAACGATATCTCTATTTACCCAGAACGATATCTCTATTTACCCGGAACGATGTCTCTATTTACCCGGAACGATATCTCTATTTACCCGGAACGATGTATCTATTTACCCGGAACGATATCTCTATTTACCCAGAACGATATCTCTATTTACCCGGAACGATGTATCTATTTACCCGGAACGATATCTCTATTTACCCGGAACGATATCTCTATTTACCCGGAACGATGTCTCTATTTACCCGGAACGATATCTCTATTTACCCGGAACGATATCTCTATTTACCAGGAACGATGTCTCTATTTACCCGGAACGATGTCTCTATTTACGCGGAACGATATCTCTATTTACCCAGAACGATATCTCAATTGACCCGGAACGATATCTCTATTTACCCGGAACGATGTCTCTATTTACCCAGAACTATATCTCTATTTACCCGGAACGATGTCTCTATTTACCAGGAACGATGTCTCTATTTACACGGAACGATATCTCTATTTACCCGGAACGATGTCTCTATTTACCCAGAACGATATCTCTATTTACCCAGAACGATATCTCTATTTACCCGGAACGATATCTCTATTTATCCGGAACGATATCTCTATTAATCCGGAACGATATCTCTATTTACCCTGAACGATGTCGCTATTTACCCGGAACGATATCTCTATTTACCTGGAAGTTATCTCTATTTACCCGGAAAGATGTCTCTATTTACCCGGAACGATATCTCTATTTACTCGGAACGATATCTCTATTTACCCGGAACGATATCTCTATTTACCCAGAAAGATATCTCTATTCACCCAGAAGGATATCTCTATTTACCCGGAACGATGTCTCTATTTACCCGGAACGATATCTCAATTGACCCGGAACGATATCTCTATTTACCCGGAACCCGGAACGATATCTCTATTTACCCGGAACGATATCTCTATTTACCTGGAACGATGTCTCTATTTACCCGGAACGATATCTCTATTTACCCTGAACGATATCTCTATTTATCCGGAACGATATCTCTATTTACCCGGAACGATATCATTATTTATCCGGAACGATATCTCTATTTACCCGGAACGATATCTCGATTTACCCGGAACGATATCTCGATTTACCCGCAACGATATCTCGATTTACCCGCAACGATATCTCTATTGACCCGGAACGATATCTCTATTTACCCGGAACGATATCTCTATTTACCCGGAACGATGTCTCTATTTACCCGGAACGATATCCCTATTTACCCGGAACGATATCTCTATTTACCCGGAACGATATCTCTATTTACCCAGAACGATATCTCTATTTACCCGGAACAATGTCTCTATTTACCCGGAACGATGTCTCTATTTACCCGGAACGATATCTCTATTTTCCCGGAACGATATCTCTATTTACCCGGAACGATATCTCTATTTACCCGGAACGATATCTCTATTTACCCGGAACGATATCTCAATTGACCCTGAACGATATCTCAATTGACCCTGAATGATATCTCTATTTACCCGGAACGATGTCTCTATTTACCCGGAACGATGTCTCTATTTACCCGGAACGATATCTCTATTTACCCAGAACGATATCTCTATTTACCCGGAACGATATCTCTGTTTACCCAGAACGATATCTCTATTTACCCAGAACGATATCTCTATTTACCCAGAACGATATCTCTATTTACCCGGAACGATATCTCTATTTACCCAGAACGATATCTCTATTTACCCGGAACGATATCTCTATTTACACGGAACGATATCTCTATTTACCCGGAACAATATCTCTATTTACCCGGAACGATGTCTCTATTTACCCGGAACGATATCTCTATTTACCCGGAACGATGTCTCTATTTTCCCGGAACGATATCTCTATTTACCCGGAACGATATCTCTATTTACCCAGAACGATGTCGCTATTTACCCGGAACGATATCTCTATTTACCCGGAACGATATCTCTATTTACCCAGAACGATGTCGCTATTTACCCGGAACGATATCTCTATTTACCCGGAACGATATCTCTATTTACCCGGAACGATATCTCTATTTACCCAGAAAGATATCTCTATTTACGCGGAACGATGTCTCTATTTACCCGGAACGATGTCTCTATTTACCCGGAACGATATCTCAATTGACCCGGAACGATATCTCTATTTACCCGGAACGATATCTCTATTTACCCGGAACTATATCTCTATTTACCCGGAACGATGTCTCTATTTACCCAGAACTATATCTCTATTTACCCGGAACGATGTCTCTATTTACCCGGAACGATATCTCTATTTACCCAGAACGATATCTCTATTTACCCAGAACGATATCTCTTTTTACCCAGAACGATATCTCTATTTACCCTGAACGATATCTCTATTTACCCTGAACGATATCTCTATTTACCCGGAACGATGTCTCTATTTACCCGGAACGATGTCTCTATTTACCCGGAACTATATCTGTATTTACCCGGAACGATGTCTCTATTTACCCGGAACGATGTCTCTATTTACCCGGAACGATATCTCTATTTACCCGGAACGATGTCTCTATTTACCCAGAACGATATCTCTATTTACCCGGAACGATATCTCTATTTACCCGGAACTATATCTCTATTTACCCGGAACGATGTCTCTATTTACCCGGAACGATATCTCTATTTACCCGGAACGATATCTCAATTGACCCGGAACGATATCTCTATTTACCCAGAACGATGTCTCTATTTACGCGGAACAATATTTCTATTTACCCGGAACGATGTCTCTATTTACCCGGAACTATATCTCTATTTACCCGGAACGATATCTCAATTGACCCGGAACGATATCTCTATTTACCCAGAACGATGTCTCTATTTACGCGGAACGATATTTCTATTTACCCGGAAGGATATCTCTATTTACCCAGAACGATATCTCTATTTACCCAGAACGATGTCTCTATTTACCCGGAACGATATCTCTATTTACCCGGAACGATGTATCTATTTACCCGGAACGATATCTCTATTTACCCGGAACGATATCTCTATTTACCCGGAACGATGTCTCTATTTACCCGGAACGATATCTCTATTTACCTGGAACGATATCTCTATTTACCAGGAACGATGTCTCTATTTACCCGGAACGATGTCTCTATTTACGCGGAACGATATCTCTATTTACCCAGAACGATATCTCAATTGACCCGGAACGATATCTCTATTTACCCGGAACGATGTCTCTATTTACCCAGAACTATATCTCTATTTACCCGGAACGATGTCTCTATTTACCAGGAACGATGTCTCTATTTACCCGGAACGATATCTCTATTTACCCGGAACGATGTCTCTATTTACCCAGAACGATATCTCTATTTACCCGGAACGATATCTCTATTTATCCGGAACGATATCTCTATTAATCCGGAACGATATCTCTATTTACCCTGAACGATGTCGCTATTTACCCGGAACGATATCTCTATTTACCCAGAACGATATCTCTATTTACCCGGATCAATATCTCTATTTACACGGAACGATATCTATATTTACCCGGAACAATATCTCTATTTACCCGGAACAATATCTCTATTTACCCGGAACGATGTCTCTATTTACCATGAACGATGTCTCTATTTACCCGGAACGATATCTCTATTTACCCGGAACGATGTCTCTATTTTCCCGGAACGATATCTCTATTTACCCGGAACGATATCTCTATTTACCCGGAATGATATCTCTATTTACCCAGAACGATGTCGCTATTTACCCGGAACGATATCTCTATTTACCCGGAACGATATCTCTATTTACCCAGAACGATGTCGCTATTTACCCGGAACGATATCTCTATTTACCCGGAACGATATCTCTATTTACCCGGAACGATATCTCTATTTACCCAGAAAGATATCTCTATTTACGCGGAACGATGTCTCTATTTACCCGGAACGATGTCTCTATTTACCCGGAACGATATCTCAATTGACCCGGAACGATATCTCTATTTACCCGGAACGATATCTCTATTTACCCGGAACTATATCTCTATTTACCCGGAACGATGTCTCTATTTACCCAGAACTATATCTCTATTTACCCGGAACGATGTCTCTATTTACCCGGAACGATATCTCTATTTACCCAGAACGATATCTCTATTTACCCAGAACGATATCTCTTTTTACCCAGAACGATATCTCTATTTACCCTGAACGATATCTCTATTTACCCTGAACGATATCTCTATTTACCCGGAACGATGTCTCTATTTACCCGGAACGATGTCTCTATTTACCCAGAACGATATCTCTATTTACCCGGAACGATATCTCTATTTACCCAGAAAGATATCTCTATTTACGCGGAACGATGTCTCTATTTACCCGGAACGATGTCTCTATTTACCCGGAACGATGTCTCTATTTACCCGGAACGATATCTCAATTGACCCGGAACGATATCTCTATTTACCCGGAACGATATCTCTATTTACCCGGAACTATATCTCTATTTACCCGGAACTATATCTCTATTTACCCGGAACGATGTCTCTATTTACCCGGAACGATATCTCTATTTACCCGGAACGATATCTCAATTGACCCGGAACGATATCTCTATTTACCCAGAACGATGTCTCTATTTACGCGGAACGATATTTCTATTTACCCGGAACGATGTCTCTATTTACCCGGAACTATATCTCTATTTACCCGGAACGATATCTCAATTGACCCGGAACGATATCTCTATTTACCCAGAACGATGTCTCTATTTACGCGGAACGATATTTCTATTTACCCGGAACGATATCTCTATTTACCCAGAACGATATCTCTATTTACCCAGAACGATGTCTCTATTTACCCGGAACGATATCTCTATTTACCCGGAACGATGTATCTATTTACCCGGAACGATATCTCTATTTACCCGGAACGATATCTCTATTTACCCGGAACGATGTCTCTATTTACCCGGAACGATATCTCTATTTACCCGGAACGATATCTCTATTTACCAGGAACGATGTCTCTATTTACCCGGAACGATGTCTCTATTTACGCGGAACGATGTCTCTATTTACCCAGAACTATATCTCTATTTACCCGGAACGATGTCTCTATTTACCAGGAACGATGTCTCTATTTACCCGGAACGATATCTCTATTTACCCGGAACGATGTCTCTATTTACCCAGAACGATATCTCTATTTACCCAGAACGATATCTCTATTTACCCGGAACGATATCTCTATTTATCCGGAACGATATCTCTATTAATCCGGAACGATATCTCTATTTCCCCTGAACGATGTCGCTATTTACCCGGAACGATATCTCTATTTACCCAGAAAGATATCTCTATTCACCCAGAAGGATATCTCTATTTACCCGGAACGATGTCTCTATTTACCCGGAACGATATCTCAATTGACCCGGAACGATATCTCTATTTACCCGGAACCCGGAACGATATCTCTATTTACCCGGAACGATATCTCTATTTACCTGGAACGATGTCTCTATTTACCCGGAACGATATCTCTATTTACCCGGAACGATATCTCTATTTACCCTGAACGATATCTCTATTTATCCGGAACGATATCTCTATTTACCCGGAACGATATCTCTATTTATCCGGAACGATATCTCTATTTACCCGGAACGATATCTCGATTTACCCGGAACGATGTCTCGATTTACCCGCAACGATATCTCGATTTACCCGCAACGATATCTCTATTGACCCGGAACGATATCTCTATTTACCCGGAACGATATCTCTATTTACCCGGAACGATGTCTCTATTTACCCGGAACGATATCCCTATTTACCCGGAACGATATCTCTATTTACCCAGAACGATATCTCTATTTACCCGGAACAATGTCTCTATTTACCCGGAACAATGTCTCTATTTACCCGGAACGATATCTCTATTTTCCCGGAACGATATCTCTATTTACCCGGAACGATATCTCTATTTACCCGGAACGATATCTCTATTTACCCGGAACGATATCTCAATTGACCCTGAACGATATCTCAATTGACCCTGAACGATATCTCTATTTACCCAGAACGATATCTCTATTTACCCGGAACGATGTCTCTATTTACCCGGAACGATGTCTCTATTTACCCGGAACGATATCTCTATTTACCCAGAACGATATCTCTATTTACCCGGAACGATATCTCTGTTTACCCAGAACGATATCTCTATTTACCCAGAACGATATCTCTATTTACCCAGAACGATATCTCTATTTACCCAAAACGATATCTCTATTTACCCGGAACGATATCTCTATTTACCCAGAACGATATCTCTATTTACCCGGAACGATATCTCTATTTACACGGAACGATATCTCTATTTACCCGGAACAATATCTCTATTTACCCGGAACGATGTCTCTATTTACCCGGAACGATGTCTCTATTTACCCGGAATGATATCTCTATTTACCCGGAACGATGTCTCTATTTTCCCGGAACGATATCTCTATTTACCCGGAACGATATCTCTATTTACCCGGAACGATATCTCTATTTACCCGGAACGATGCCTCTATTTACCCGGAACGATGTCTCTATTTACCCGGAACTATATCTCTATTTACCCGGAACGATATCTCTATTTACCAGGAACGATGTCTCTATTTACCCGGAACGATATCTCTATTTACCCGGAACGATGTCTCTATTTACCCAGAACGATATCTCTATTTACCCAGAACGATATCTCTATTTACCCGGAACGATATCTCTATTTATCCGGAACGATATCTCTATTAATCCGGAACGATATCTCTATTTACCCTGAACGATGTCGCTATTTACCCGGAACGATATCTCTATTTACCTGGAAGTTATCTCTATTTACCCGGAAAGATGTCTCTATTTACCCGGAACGATATCTCTATTTACTCGGAACGATATCTCTATTTACCCGGAACGATATCTCTATTTACCCAGAAAGATATCTCTATTCACCCAGAAGGATATCTCTATTTACCCGGAACGATGTCTCTATTTACCCGGAACGATATCTCTATTTACCCGGAACGATGTCTCTATTTACCCAGAACGATATCTCTATTTACCCAGAACGATATCTCTATTTACCCGGAACGATATCTCTATTTATCCGGAACGATATCTCTATTAATCCGGAACGATATCTCTATTTACCCTGAACGATGTCGCTATTTACCCGGAACGATATCTCTATTTACCTGGAAGTTATCTCTATTTACCCGGAAAGATGTCTCTATTTACCCGGAACGATATCTCTATTTACTCGGAACGATATCTCTATTTACCCGGAACGATATCTCTATTTACCCAGAAAGATATCTCTATTCACCCAGAAGGATATCTCTATTTACCCGGAACGATGTCTCTATTTACCCGGAACGATATCTCAATTGACCCGGAACGATATCTCTATTTACCCGGAACCCGGAACGATATCTCTATTTACCCGGAACGATATCTCTATTTACCTGGAACGATGTCTCTATTTACCCGGAACGATATCTCTATTTACCCGGAACGATATCTCTATTTACCCTGAACGATATCTCTATTTATCCGGAACGATATCTCTATTTACCCGGAACGATATCTCTATTTACCCGGAACGATATCTCTATTTATCTGGAACGATATCTCTATTTACCCGGAACGATATCTCGATTTACCCGGAACGATATCTCGATTTACCCGCAACGATATCTCGATTTACCCGCAACGATATCTCTATTGACCCGGAACGATATCTCTATTTACCCGGAACGATATCTCTATTTACCCGGAACGATGTCTCTATTTACCCGGAACGATATCCCTATTTACCCGGAACGATATCTCTATTTACCCGGAACGATATCTCTATTTACCCGGAACAATGTCTCTATTTACCCGGAACAATGTCTCTATTTACCCGGAACGATATCTCTATTTTCCCGGAACGATATCTCTATTTACCCGGAACGATATCTCTATTTACCCGGAACGATATCTCTATTTACCCGGAACGATATCTCAATTGACCCTGAACGATATCTCAATTGACCCTGAACGATATCTCTATTTACCCAGAACGATATCTCTATTTACCCGGAACGATGTCTCTATTTACCCGGAACGATGTCTCTATTTACCCGGAACGATGTCTCTATTTACCCGGAACGATATCTCTATTTACCCAGAACGATATCTCTATTTACCCGGAACGATATCTCTGTTTACCCAGAACGATATCTCTATTTACCCAGAACGATATCTCTATTTACCCAGAACGATATCTCTATTTACCCAGAACGATATCTCTATTTACCCGGAACGATATCTCTATTTACCCAGAACGATATCTCTATTTACCCGGAACGATATCTCTATTTACACGGAACGATATCTCTATTTACCCGGAACAATATCTCTATTTACCCGGAACGATGTCTCTATTTACCCGGAACGATGTCTCTATTTACCCGGAACGATATCTCTATTTACCCGGAACGATGTCTCTATTTTCCCGGAACGATATCTCTATTTACCCGGAACGATATCTCTATTTACCCGGAACGATATCTCTATTTACCCGGAACGATGCCTCTATTTACCCGGAACGATATCTCTATTTACCCGGAACGATATCTCTATTTACCCAGAACTATATCTCCATTTACCCGGAATGATATCTCTATTTACCCGGAATGATATCTCTATTTACCCGGAACGATATCTCTATTTACCCGGAACGATATCTCAATTGACCCTGAACGATATCTCTATTTACCCGGAACGATATCTCTATTTACCCGGAACGATATCTCTATTTACCCGGAACGATGTCGCTATTTACCCGGAACGATATCTCTATTTACCCGGAACGATATCTCTATTTACCCAGAACAATATCTCTATTTACCCAGAACAATATCTCTATTTACCCGGAACAATGTCTCTATTTACCCGGAACGATATCTCTATTTTCCCGGAACAATATCTCTATTTACCCGGAACGATATCTCTATTTACCCGGAACGATATCTCAATTGACCCTGAACGATATCTCTATTTACCCGGAACGATATCTCTATTTACCCGGAACGATATCTCTATTTACCCGGAACGATGTCGCTATTTACCCGGAACGATATCTCTATTTACCCAGAACGATATCTATATTTACCCAGAACGATATCTCTATTTACCCGGAACTATATCTCTATTTACCCGGATATCTCTATTTACCCAGAACGATATCTCTATTAATCCGGAACGATATCTCTATTTACCCGGAACGATATCTCTATTTACCCGGAACGATATCTCTATTTACCCGGAACCATACCACAATTTACCCGGAACGATATCTCCATTTACCCGGAACGATATCTGTATTTACCCGGAACGATATCTCTATTTACCCGGAACGATATCTCTATTTACCCGGAACGATATCTCTATTTACCCGGAACGATATCTCAATTTACCCAGAACGATATCTCTATTTACCCAGAACGATATCTCTTTTTACCCAGAACGATATCTCTATTTACCCGGAACTATATCTCTATTTACCCGGAACGATATCTCTATTTACCCGGAACGATATCTCTCTTTACCCTTAACGATATCTCTATTTACCCGGAACGATATCTCTATTTACCCAGAACAATATCTCTATTTACCCAGAACAATATCTATATTTACCCGGGACGATATCTCTATTTACCCGGAACGATATCTCTATTTACCCGGAACGATATCTCTATTTACCCGGAACGATGTCTCTATTTACCCAGAATGATATCTCTATTCACCAGGAACGATATCTCTATTTTCCCGGAACGATATCTCTATTTACCCAGAAAGATGTCATTATTTACCCAGAACGATATCTCTATTTACCCGGAACGATGTCTCTATTTACCCTGAACGATATCTCAATTGACCCGGAACGATATCTCTATTTACCCGGAACGATATCTCTATTTACCCGGAACTATATCTCTATTTACCCGGAACGATATCTCTATTTACCCGGAACGATATCTCTATTTACCCGGAACGATATCTCTATTTACCCGGAACGATATCTCTATTTACCCAGAACGATGTCGCTATTTACCCGGAACGATATCTCTATTTACCCGGAACGATATCTCTATTTACCCGGAACGATATCTCTATTTACCCAGAAAGATATCTCTATTTACGCGGAACGATGTCTCTATTTACCCGGAACGATGTCTCTATTTAGCCGGAACGATATCTCAATTGACCCGGAACGATATCTCTATTTACCCGGAACGATGTCTCTATTTACCCGGAACGATGTCTCTATTTACCCGGAACGATGTCTCTATTTACCCGGAACGATATCTCTATTTACCCAGAACGATATCTCTATTTACCCGGAACGATATCTCTGTTTACCCAGAACGATATCTCTATTTACCCAGAACGATATCTCTATTTACCCAGAACGATATCTCTATTTACCCAGAACGATATCTCTATTTACCCGGAACGATATCTCTATTTACCCAGAACGATATCTCTATTTACCCGGAACGATATCTCTATTTACACGGAACGATATCTCTATTTACCCGGAACAATATCTCTATTTACCCGGAACGATGTCTCTATTTACCCGGAACGATGTCTCTATTTACCCGGAACGATATCTCTATTTACCCGGAACGATGTCTCTATATTCCCGGAACGATATCTCTATTTACCCGGAACGATATCTCTATTTACCCGGAACGATATCTCGATTTACCCGGAACGATGCCTCTATTTACCCGGAACGATATCTCTATTTACCCGGAACGATATCTCTATTTACCCAGAACTATATCTCCATTTACCCGGAATGATATCTCTATTTACCCGGAATGATATCTCTATTTACCCGGAACGATATCTCTATTTACCCGGAACGATATCTCAATTGACCCTGAACGATATCTCTATTTACCCGGAACGATATCTCTATTTACCCGGAACGATATCTCTATTTACCCGGAACGATGTCGCTATTTACCCGGAACGATATCTCTATTTACCCAGAACGATATCTATATTTACCCAGAACGATATCTCTATTTACCCGGAACGATGTCTCTATTTACCCGGAACGATATCTCTATTTACCCGGAACTATATCTCTATTTACCCGGAACGATGTCTCTATTTACCCAGAACTATATCTCTATTTACCCGGAACGATGTCTCTATTTACCCGGAACGATATCTCTATTTACCCAGAACGATATCTCTATTTACCCAGAACGATATCTCTTTTTACCCAGAACGATATCTCTATTTACCCTGAACGATATCTCTATTTACCCTGAACGATATCTCTATTTACCCGGAACGATGTCTCTATTTACCCGGAACGATGTCTCTATTTACCCGGAACTATATCTGTATTTACCCGGAACGATGTCTCTATTTACCCGGAACGATGTCTCTATTTACCCGGAACGATATCTCTATTTACCCGGAACGATGTCTCTATTTACCCAGAACGATATCTCTATTTACCCGGAACGATATCTCTATTTACCCGGAACTATATCTCTATTTACCCGGAACGATGTCTCTATTTACCCGGAACGATATCTCTATTTACCCGGAACGATATCTCAATTGACCCGGAACGATATCTCTATTTACCCAGAACGATGTCTCTATTTACGCGGAACAATATTTCTATTTACCCGGAACGATGTCTCTATTTACCCGGAACTATATCTCTATTTACCCGGAACGATATCTCAATTGACCCGGAACGATATCTCTATTTACCCAGAACGATGTCTCTATTTACGCGGAACGATATTTCTATTTACCCGGAAGGATATCTCTATTTACCCAGAACGATATCTCTATTTACCCAGAACGATGTCTCTATTTACCCGGAACGATATCTCTATTTACCCGGAACGATGTATCTATTTACCCGGAACGATATCTCTATTTACCCGGAACGATATCTCTATTTACCCGGAACGATGTCTCTATTTACCCGGAACGATATCTCTATTTACCTGGAACGATATCTCTATTTACCAGGAACGATGTCTCTATTTACCCGGAACGATGTCTCTATTTACGCGGAACGATATCTCTATTTACCCAGAACGATATCTCAATTGACCCGGAACGATATCTCTATTTACCCGGAACGATGTCTCTATTTACCCAGAACTATATCTCTATTTACCCGGAACGATGTCTCTATTTACCAGGAACGATGTCTCTATTTACCCGGAACGATATCTCTATTTACCCGGAACGATGTCTCTATTTACCCAGAACGATATCTCTATTTACCCGGAACGATATCTCTATTTATCCGGAACGATATCTCTATTAATCCGGAACGATATCTCTATTTACCCTGAACGATGTCGCTATTTACCCGGAACGATATCTCTATTTACCCAGAACGATATCTCTATTTACCCGGATCAATATCTCTATTTACACGGAACGATATCTCTATTTACCCGGAACAATATCTCTATTTACCCGGAACTATATCTCTATTTACCCGGAACGATGTCTCTATTTACCCAGAACTATATCTCTATTTACCCGGAACGATGTCTCTATTTACCCGGAACGATATCTCTATTTACCCAGAACGATATCTCTATTTACCCAGAACGATATCTCTTTTTACCCAGAACGATATCTCTATTTACCCTGAACGATATCTCTATTTACCCTGAACGATATCTCTATTTACCCGGAACGATGTCTCTATTTACCCGGAACGATGTCTCTATTTACCCAGAACGATATCTCTATTTACCCGGAACGATATCTCTATTTACCCAGAAAGATATCTCTATTTACGCGGAACGATGTCTCTATTTACCCGGAACGATGTCTCTATTTACCCGGAACGATGTCTCTATTTACCCGGAACGATATCTCAATTGACCCGGAACGATATCTCTATTTACCCGGAACGATATCTCTATTTACCCGGAACTATATCTCTATTTACCCGGAACTATATCTCTATTTACCCGGAACGATGTCTCTATTTACCCGGAACGATATCTCTATTTACCCGGAACGATATCTCAATTGACCCGGAACGATATCTCTATTTACCCAGAACGATGTCTCTATTTACGCGGAACGATATTTCTATTTACCCGGAACGATGTCTCTATTTACCCGGAACTATATCTCTATTTACCCGGAACGATATCTCAATTGACCCGGAACGATATCTCTATTTACCCAGAACGATGTCTCTATTTACGCGGAACGATATTTCTATTTACCCGGAACGATATCTCTATTTACCCAGAACGATATCTCTATTTACCCAGAACGATGTCTCTATTTACCCGGAACGATATCTCTATTTACCCGGAACGATGTATCTATTTACCCGGAACGATATCTCTATTTACCCGGAACGATATCTCTATTTACCCGGAACGATGTCTCTATTTACCCGGAACGATATCTCTATTTACCCGGAACGATATCTCTATTTACCAGGAACGATGTCTCTATTTACCCGGAACGATGTCTCTATTTACGCGGAACGATATCTCTATTTACCCAGAACGATATCTCAATTGACCCGGAACGATATCTCTATTTACCCGGAACGATGTCTCTATTTACCCAGAACTATATCTCTATTTACCCGGAACGATGTCTCTATTTACCAGGAACGATGTCTCTATTTACCCGGAACGATATCTCTATTTACCCGGAACGATGTCTCTATTTACCCAGAACGATATCTCTATTTACCCAGAACGATATCTCTATTTACCCGGAACGATATCTCTATTTATCCGGAACGATATCTCTATTAATCCGGAACGATATCTCTATTTCCCCTGAACGATGTCGCTATTTACCCGGAACGATATCTCTATTTACCCAGAAAGATATCTCTATTCACCCAGAAGGATATCTCTATTTACCCGGAACGATGTCTCTATTTACCCGGAACGATATCTCAATTGACCCGGAACGATATCTCTATTTACCCGGAACCCGGAACGATATCTCTATTTACCCGGAACGATATCTCTATTTACCTGGAACGATGTCTCTATTTACCCGGAACGATATCTCTATTTACCCGGAACGATATCTCTATTTACCCTGAACGATATCTCTATTTATCCGGAACGATATCTCTATTTACCCGGAACGATATCTCTATTTATCCGGAACGATATCTCTATTTACCCGGAACGATATCTCGATTTACCCGGAACGATGTCTCGATTTACCCGCAACGATATCTCGATTTACCCGCAACGATATCTCTATTGACCCGGAACGATATCTCTATTTACCCGGAACGATATCTCTATTTACCCGGAACGATGTCTCTATTTACCCGGAACGATATCCCTATTTACCCGGAACGATATCTCTATTTACCCGGAACGATATCTCTATTTACCCAGAACGATATCTCTATTTACCCGGAACAATGTCTCTATTTACCCGGAACAATGTCTCTATTTACCCGGAACGATATCTCTATTTTCCCGGAACGATATCTCTATTTACCCGGAACGATATCTCTATTTACCCGGAACGATATCTCTATTTACCCGGAACGATATCTCAATTGACCCTGAACGATATCTCAATTGACCCTGAACGATATCTCTATTTACCCAGAACGATATCTCTATTTACCCGGAACGATGTCTCTATTTACCCGGAACGAAGTCTCTATTTACCCGGAACGATATCTCTATTTACCCAGAACGATATCTCTATTTACCCGGAACGATATCTCTGTTTACCCAGAACGATATCTCTATTTACCCAGAACGATATCTCTATTTACCCAGAACGATATCTCTATTTACCCAAAACGATATCTCTATTTACCCGGAACGATATCTCTATTTACCCAGAACGATATCTCTATTTACCCGGAACGATATCTCTATTTACACGGAACGATATCTCTATTTACCCGGAACGATGTCTCTATTTACCCGGAACGATGTCTCTATTTACCCGGAATGATATCTCTATTTACCCGGAACGATGTCTCTATTTTCCCGGAACGATATCTCTATTTACCCGGAACGATATCTCTATTTACCCGGAACGATATCTCTATTTACCCGGAACGATGCCTCTATTTACCCGGAACGATGTCTCTATTTACCCGGAACTATATCTCTATTTACCCGGAACGATATCTCTATTTACCAGGAACGATGTCTCTATTTACCCGGAACGATATCTCTATTTACCCGGAACGATGTCTCTATTTACCCAGAACGATATCTCTATTTACCCAGAACGATATCTCTATTTACCCGGAACGATATCTCTATTTATCCGGAACGATATCTCTATTAATCCGGAACGATATCTCTATTTACCCTGAACGATGTCGCTATTTACCCGGAACGATATCTCTATTTACCTGGAAGTTATCTCTATTTACCCGGAAAGATGTCTCTATTTGCCCGGAACGATATCTCTATTTACTCGGAACGATATCTCTATTTACCCGGAACGATATCTCTATTTACCCAGAAAGATATCTCTATTCACCCAGAAGGATATCTCTATTTACCCGGAACGATGTCTCTATTTACCCGGAACGATATCTCTATTTACCCGGAACGATGTCTCTATTTACCCAGAACGATATCTCTATTTACCCAGAACGATATCTCTATTTACCCGGAACGATATCTCTATTTATCCGGAACGATATCTCTATTAATCCGGAACGATATCTCTATTTACCCTGAACGATGTCGCTATTTACCCGGAACGATATCTCTATTTACCTGGAAGTTATCTCTATTTACCCGGAAAGATGTCTCTATTTACCCGGAACGATATCTCTATTTACTCGGAACGATATCTCTATTTACCCGGAACGATATCTCTATTTACCCAGAAAGATATCTCTATTCACCCAGAAGGATATCTCTATTTACCCGGAACGATGTCTCTATTTACCCGGAACGATATCTCAATTGACCCGGAACGATATCTCTATTTACCCGGAACCCGGAACGATATCTCTATTTACCCGGAACGATATCTCTATTTACCTGGAACGATGTCTCTATTTACCCGGAACGATATCTCTATTTACCCGGAACGATATCTCTATTTACCCTGAACGATATCTCTATTTATCCGGAACGATATCTCTATTTACCCGGAACGATATCTCTATTTATCTGGAACGATATCTCTATTTACCCGGAACGATATCTCGATTTACCCGGAACGATATCTCGATTTACCCGCAACGATATCTCGATTTACCCGCAACGATATCTCTATTGACCCGGAACGATATCTCTATTTACCCGGAACGATATCTCTATTTACCCGGAACGATGTCTCTATTTACCCGGAACGATATCCCTATTTACCCGGAACGATATCTCTATTTACCCGGAACGATATCTCTATTTACCCGGAACAATGTCTCTATTTACCCGGAACAATGTCTCTATTTACCCGGAACGATATCTCTATTTTCCCGGAACGATATCTCTATTTACCCGGAACGATATCTCTATTTACCCGGAACGATATCTCTATTTACCCGGAACGATATCTCAATTGACCCTGAACGATATCTCAATTGACCCTGAACGATATCTCTATTTACCCAGAACGATATCTCTATTTACCCGGAACGATGTCTCTATTTACCCGGAACGATGTCTCTATTTACCCGGAACGATGTCTCTATTTACCCGGAACGATATCTCTATTTACCCAGAACGATATCTCTATTTACCCGGAACGATATCTCTGTTTACCCAGAACGATATCTCTATTTACCCAGAACGATATCTCTATTTACCCAGAACGATATCTCTATTTACCCAGAACGATATCTCTATTTACCCGGAACGATATCTCTATTTACCCAGAACGATATCTCTATTTACCCGGAACGATATCTCTATTTACACGGAACGATATCTCTATTTACCCGGAACAATATCTCTATTTACCCGGAACGATGTCTCTATTTACCCGGAACGATGTCTCTATTTACCCGGAACGATATCTCTATTTACCCGGAACGATGTCTCTATTTTCCCGGAACGATATCTCTATTTACCCGGAACGATATCTCTATTTACCCGGAACGATATCTCTATTTACCCGGAACGATGCCTCTATTTACCCGGAACGATATCTCTATTTACCCGGAACGATATCTCTATTTACCCAGAACTATATCTCCATTTACCCGGAATGATATCTCTATTTACCCGGAATGATATCTCTATTTACCCGGAACGATATCTCTATTTACCCGGAACGATATCTCAATTGACCCTGAACGATATCTCTATTTACCCGGAACGATATCTCTATTTACCCGGAACGATATCTCTATTTACCCGGAACGATGTCGCTATTTACCCGGAACGATATCTCTATTTACCCGGAACGATATCTCTATTTACCCAGAACAATATCTCTATTTACCCAGAACAATATCTCTATTTACCCGGAACAATGTCTCTATTTACCCGGAACGATATCTCTATTTTCCCGGAACAATATCTCTATTTACCCGGAACGATATCTCTATTTACCCGGAACGATATCTCAATTGACCCTGAACGATATCTCTATTTACCCGGAACGATATCTCTATTTACCCGGAACGATATCTCTATTTACCCGGAACGATGTCGCTATTTACCCGGAACGATATCTCTATTTACCCAGAACGATATCTATATTTACCCAGAACGATATCTCTATTTACCCGGAACTATATCTCTATTTACCCGGATATCTCTATTTACCCAGAACGATATCTCTATTAATCCGGAACGATATCTCTATTTACCCGGAACGATATCTCTATTTACCCGGAACGATATCTCTATTTACCCGGAACCATACCACAATTTACCCGGAACGATATCTCCATTTACCCGGAACGATATCTGTATTTACCCGGAACGATATCTCTATTTACCCGGAACGATATCTCTATTTACCCGGAACGATATCTCTATTTACCCGGAACGATATCTCAATTTACCCAGAACGATATCTCTATTTACCCAGAACGATATCTCTTTTTACCCAGAACGATATCTCTATTTACCCGGAACTATATCTCTATTTACCCGGAACGATATCTCTATTTACCCGGAACGATATCTCTCTTTACCCTTAACGATATCTCTATTTACCCGGAACGATATCTCTATTTACCCAGAACAATATCTCTATTTACCCAGAACAATATCTATATTTACCCGGGACGATATCTCTATTTACCCGGAACGATATCTCTATTTACCCGGAACGATATCTCTATTTACCCGGAACGATGTCTCTATTTACCCAGAATGATATCTCTATTCACCAGGAACGATATCTCTATTTTCCCGGAACGATATCTCTATTTACCCAGAAAGATGTCATTATTTACCCAGAACGATATCTCTATTTACCCGGAACGATGTCTCTATTTACCCTGAACGATATCTCAATTGACCCGGAACGATATCTCTATTTACCCGGAACGATATCTCTATTTACCCGGAACTATATCTCTATTTACCCGGAACGATATCTCTATTTACCCGGAACGATATCTCTATTTACCCGGAACGATATCTCTATTTACCCGGAACGATATCTCTATTTACCCAGAACGATGTCGCTATTTACCCGGAACGATATCTCTATTTACCCGGAACGATATCTCTATTTACCCGGAACGATATCTCTATTTACCCAGAAAGATATCTCTATTTACGCGGAACGATGTCTCTATTTACCCGGAACGATGTCTCTATTTAGCCGGAACGATATCTCAATTGACCCGGAACGATATCTCTATTTACCCGGAACGATGTCTCTATTTACCCGGAACGATGTCTCTATTTACCCGGAACGATGTCTCTATTTACCCGGAACGATATCTCTATTTACCCAGAACGATATCTCTATTTACCCGGAACGATATCTCTGTTTACCCAGAACGATATCTCTATTTACCCAGAACGATATCTCTATTTACCCAGAACGATATCTCTATTTACCCAGAACGATATCTCTATTTACCCGGAACGATATCTCTATTTACCCAGAACGATATCTCTATTTACCCGGAACGATATCTCTATTTACACGGAACGATATCTCTATTTACCCGGAACAATATCTCTATTTACCCGGAACGATGTCTCTATTTACCCGGAACGATGTCTCTATTTACCCGGAACGATATCTCTATTTACCCGGAACGATGTCTCTATTTTCCCGGAACGATATCTCTATTTACCCGGAACGATATCTCTATTTACCCGGAACGATATCTCTATTTACCCGGAACGATGCCTCTATTTACCCGGAACGATATCTCTATTTACCCGGAACGATATCTCTATTTACCCAGAACTATATCTCCATTTACCCGGAATGATATCTCTATTTACCCGGAATGATATCTCTATTTACCCGGAACGATATCTCTATTTACCCGGAACGATATCTCAATTGACCCTGAACGATATCTCTATTTACCCGGAACGATATCTCTATTTACCCGGAACGATATCTCTATTTACCCGGAACGATGTCGCTATTTACCCGGAACGATATCTCTATTTACCCGGAACGATATCTCTATTTACCCAGAACAATATCTCTATTTACCCAGAACAATATCTCTATTTACCCGGAACAATGTCTCTATTTACCCGGAACGATATCTCTATTTTCCCGGAACAATATCTCTATTTACCCGGAACGATATCTCTATTTACCCGGAACGATATCTCAATTGACCCTGAACGATATCTCTATTTACCCGGAACGATATCTCTATTTACCCGGAACGATATCTCTATTTACCCGGAACGATGTCGCTATTTACCCGGAACGATATCTCTATTTACCCAGAACGATATCTATATTTACCCAGAACGATATCTCTATTTACCCGGAACTATATCTCTATTTACCCGGATATCTCTATTTACCCAGAACGATATCTCTATTAATCCGGAACGATATCTCTATTTACCCGGAACGATATCTCTATTTACCCGGAACGATATCTCTATTTACCCGGAACCATACCACAATTTACCCGGAACGATATCTCCATTTACCCGGAACGATATCTGTATTTACCCGGAACGATATCTCTATTTACCCGGAACGATATCTCTATTTACCCGGAACGATATCTCTATTTACCCGGAACGATATCTCAATTTACCCAGAACGATATCTCTATTTACCCAGAACGATATCTCTTTTTACCCAGAACGATATCTCTATTTACCCGGAACTATATCTCTATTTACCCGGAACGATATCTCTATTTACCCGGAACGATATCTCTCTTTACCCTTAACGATATCTCTATTTACCCGGAACGATATCTCTATTTACCCAGAACAATATCTCTATTTATCCAGAACAATATCTATATTTACCCGGGACGATATCTCTATTTACCCGGAACGATATCTCTATTTACCCGGAACGATATCTCTATTTACCCGGAACGATGTCTCTATTTACCCAGAATGATATCTCTATTCACCAGGAACGATATCTCTATTTTCCCGGAACGATATCTCTATTTACCCAGAAAGATGTCATTATTTACCCAGAACGATATCTCTATTTACCCGGAACGATGTCTCTATTTACCCTGAACGATATCTCAATTGACCCGGAACGATATCTCTATTTACCCGGAACGATATCTCTATTTACCCGGAACTATATCTCTATTTACCCGGAACGATATCTCTATTTACCCGGAACGATATCTCTATTTACCCGGAACGATATCTCTATTTACCCGGAACGATATCTCTATTTACCCGGAACGATATCTCTATTTACCCAGAACGATGTCGCTATTTACCCGGAACGATATCTCTATTTACCCGGAACGATATCTCTATTTACCCGGAACGATATCTCTATTTACCCAGAAAGATATCTCTATTTACGCGGAACGATGTCTCTATTTACCCGGAACGATGTCTCTATTTAGCCGGAACGATATCTCAATTGACCCGGAACGATATCTCTATTTACCCGGAACGATATCTCTATTTACCCGGAACTATATCTCTATTTACCCGGAACGATGTCTCTATTTACCCAGAACTATATCTCTATTTACCCGGAACGATGTCTCTATTTACCCGGAACGATATCTCTATTTACCCAGAACGATATCTCTATTTACCCAGAACGATATCTCTTTTTACCCAGAACGATATCTCTATTTACCCTGAACGATATCTCTATTTACCCGGAACGATGTCTCTATTTACCCGGAACGATGTCTCTATTTACCCGGAACGATGTCTCTATTTACCCGGAACGATGTCTCTATTTACCCGGAACGATATCTCTATTTACCCGGAACGATGTCTCTATTTACCCAGAACGATATCTCTATTTACCCGGAACGATATCTCTATTTACCCGGAACTATATCTCTATTTACCCGGAACGATGTCTCTATTTACCCGGAACGATATCTCTATTTACCCGGAACGATATCTCAATTGACCCGGAACGATATCTCTATTTACCCAGAACGATGTCTCTATTTACGCGGAACGATATTTCTATTTACCCGGAACGATGTCTCTATTTACCCGGAACGATGTCTCTATTTACCCGGAACGATATCTCTATTTACCCGGAACGATATCTCAATTGACCCGGAACGATATCTCTATTTACCCAGAACGATGTCTCTATTTACGCGGAACGATATTTCTATTTACCCGGAACGATGTCTCTATTTACGCGGAACGATATTTCTATTTACCCGGAACGATATCTCTATTTACCCAGAACGATATCTCTATTTACCCGGAACGATGTCTCTATTTACCCGGAACGATATCTCTATTTACCCGGAACGATGTATCTATTTACCCGGAACGATATCTCTATTTACCCGGAACGATATCTCTATTTACCCGGAACGATGTATCTATTTACCCGGAACGATATCTCTATTTACCCGGAACGATATCTCTATTTACCCGGAACGATGTCTCTATTTACCCGGAACGATATCTCTATTTACCCGGAACGATATCTCTATTTACCAGGAACGATGTCTCTATTTACCCGGAACGATGTCTCTATTTACGCGGAACGATATCTCTATTTACCCAGAACGATATCTCAATTGACCCGGAACGATATCTCTATTTACCCGGAACGATGTCTCTATTTACCCAGAACTATATCTCTATTTACCCGGAACGATGTCTCTATTTACCAGGAACGATGTCTCTATTTACACGGAACGATATCTCTATTTACCCGGAACGATGTCTCTATTTACCCAGAACGATATCTCTATTTACCCAGAACGATATCTCTATTTACCCGGAACGATATCTCTATTTATCCGGAACGATATCTCTATTAATCCGGAACGATATCTCTATTTACCCTGAACGATGTCGCTATTTACCCGGAACGATATCTCTATTTACCTGGAAGTTATCTCTATTTACCCGGAAAGTTGTCTCTATTTACCCGGAACGATATCTCTATTTACCCGGAACCCGGAACGATATCTCTATTTACCCGGAACGATATCTCTATTTACCTGGAACGATGTCTCTATTTACCCGGAACGATATCTCTATTTACCCTGAACGATATCTCTATTTATCCGGAACGATATCTCTATTTACCCGGAACGATATCTCTATTTATCCGGAACGATATCTCTATTTACCCGGAACGATATCTCGATTTACCCGGAACGATATCTCGATTTACCCGCAACGATATCTCGATTTACCCGCAACGATATCTCTATTGACCCGGAACGATATCTCTATTTACCCGGAACGATATCTCTATTTACCCGGAACGATGTCTCTATTTACCCGGAACGATATCCCTATTTACCCGGAACGATATCTCTATTTACCCGGAACGATATCTCTATTTACCCAGAACGATATCTCTATTTACCCGGAACAATGTCTCTATTTACCCGGAACAATGTCTCTATTTACCCGGAACGATATCTCTATTTTCCCGGAACGATATCTCTATTTACCCGGAACGATATCTCTATTTACCCGGAACGATATCTCTATTTACCCGGAACGATATCTCTATTTACCCGGAACGATATCTCAATTGACCCTGAACGATATCTCAATTGACCCTGAATGATATCTCTATTTACCCAGAACGATATCTCTATTTACCCGGAACGATGTCTCTATTTACCCGGAACGATGTCTCTATTTACCCGGAACGATATCTCTATTTACCCAGAACGATATCTCTATTTACCCGGAACGATATCTCTGTTTACCCAGAACGATATCTCTATTTACCCAGAACGATATCTCTATTTACCCAGAACGATATCTCTATTTACCCAGAACGATATCTCTATTTACCCAAAACGATATCTCTATTTACCCAGAACGATATCTCTATTTACCCGGAACGATATCTCTATTTACACGGAACGATATCTCTATTTACCCGGAACAATATCTCTATTTACCCGGAACGATGTCTCTATTTACCCGGAACGATGTCTCTATTTACCCGGAACGATATCTCTATTTACCCGGAACGATGTCTCTATTTTCCCGGAACGATATCTCTATTTACCCGGAACGATATCTCTATTTACCCAGAACGATGTCGCTATTTACCCGGAACGATATCTCTATTTACCCGGAACGATATCTCTATTTACCCAGAACGATGTCGCTATTTACCCGGAACGATATCTCTATTTACCCGGAACGATATCTCTATTTACCCGGAACGATATCTCTATTTACCCAGAAAGATATCTCTATTTACGCGGAACGATGTCTCTATTTACCCGGAACGATGTCTCTATTTACCCGGAACGATATCTCAATTGACCCGGAACGATATCTCTATTTACCCGGAACGATATCTCTATTTACCCGGAACTATATCTCTATTTACCCGGAACGATGTCTCTATTTACCCAGAACTATATCTCTATTTACCCGGAACGATGTCTCTATTTACCCGGAACGATATCTCTATTTACCCAGAACGATATCTCTATTTACCCAGAACGATATCTCTTTTTACCCAGAACGATATCTCTATTTACCCTGAACGATATCTCTATTTACCCTGAACGATATCTCTATTTACCCGGAACGATGTCTCTATTTACCCGGAACGATGTCTCTATTTACCCGGAACTATATCTGTATTTACCCGGAACGATGTCTCTATTTACCCGGAACGATGTCTCTATTTACCCGGAACGATATCTCTATTTACCCGGAACGATGTCTCTATTTACCCAGAACGATATCTCTATTTACCCGGAACGATATCTCTATTTACCCGGAACTATATCTCTATTTACCCGGAACGATGTCTCTATTTACCCGGAACGATATCTCTATTTACCCGGAACGATATCTCAATTGACCCGGAACGATATCTCTATTTACCCAGAACGATGTCTCTATTTACGCGGAACAATATTTCTATTTACCCGGAACGATGTCTCTATTTACCCGGAACTATATCTCTATTTACCCGGAACGATATCTCAATTGACCCGGAACGATATCTCTATTTACCCAGAACGATGTCTCTATTTACGCGGAACGATATTTCTATTTACCCGGAAGGATATCTCTATTTACCCAGAACGATATCTCTATTTACCCAGAACGATGTCTCAATTTACCCGGAACGATATCTCTATTTACCCGGAACGATGTATCTATTTACCCGGAACGATATCTCTATTTACCCGGAACGATATCTCTATTTACCCGGAACGATGTCTCTATTTACCCGGAACGATATCTCTATTTACCTGGAACGATATCTCTATTTACCAGGAACGATGTCTCTATTTACCCGGAACGATGTCTCTATTTACGCGGAACGATATCTCTATTTACCCAGAACGATATCTCAATTGACCCGGAACGATATCTCTATTTACCCGGAACGATGTCTCTATTTACCCAGAACTATATCTCTATTTACCCGGAACGATGTCTCTATTTACCAGGAACGATGTCTCTATTTACCCGGAACGATATCTCTATTTACCCGGAACGATGTCTCTATTTACCCAGAACGATATCTCTATTTACCCGGAACGATATCTCTATTTATCCGGAACGATATCTCTATTAATCCGGAACGATATCTCTATTTACCCTGAACGATGTCGCTATTTACCCGGAACGATATCTCTATTTACCCAGAAAGATATCTCTATTCACCCAGAAGGATATCTCTATTTACCCGGAACGATGTCTCTATTTACCCGGAACGATATCTCAATTGACCCGGAACGATATCTCTATTTACCCGGAACCCGGAACGATATCTCTATTTACCCGGAACGATATCTCTATTTACCTGGAACGATGTCTCTATTTACCCGGAACGATATCTCTATTTACCCGGAACGATATCTCTATTTACCCTGAACGATATCTCTATTTATCCGGAACGATATCTCTATTTACCCGGAACGATATCTCGATTTACCCGGAACGATATCTCGATTTACCCGCAACGATATCTCGATTTACCCGCAACGATATCTCTATTGACCCGGAACGATATCTCTATTTACCCGGAACGATATCTCTATTTACCCGGAACGATGTCTCTATTTACCCGGAACGATATCCCTATTTACCCGGAACGATATCTCTATTTACCCGGAACGATATCTCTATTTACCCGGAACGATATCTCTATTTACCCGGAACGATGTCTCTATTTACCCGGAACAATGTCTCTATTTACCCGGAACGATATCTCTATTTTCCCGGAACGATATCTCTATTTACCCGGAACGATATCTCTATTTACCCGGAACGATATCTCTATTTACCCGGAACGATATCTCAATTGACCCTGAACGATATCTCAATTGACCCTGAACGATATCTCTATTTACCCAGAACGATATCTCTATTTACCCGGAACGATGTCTCTATTTACCCGGAACGATGTCTCTATTTACCCGGAACGATATCTCTATTTACCCAGAACGATATCTCTATTTACCCGGAACGATATCTCTGTTTACCCAGAACGATATCTCTATTTACCCAGAACGATATCTCTATTTACCCAGAACGATATCTCTATTTACCCAAAACGATATCTCTATTTACCCGGAACGATATCTCTATTTACCCAGAACGATATCTCTATTTACCCGGAACGATATCTCTATTTACACGGAACGATATCTCTATTTACCCGGAACGATATCTCTATTTACCCGGAACGATGTCTCTATTTACCCGGAACGATGTCTCTATTTACCCGGAACAATATCTCTATTTACCCGGAACGATGTCTCTATTTTCCCGGAACGATATCTCTATTTACCCGGAACGATATCTCTATTTACCCGGAACGATATCTCTATTTACCCGGAACGATGCCTCTATTTACCCGGAACGATGTCTCTATTTACCCGGAACTATATCTCTATTTACCCGGAACGATGTCTCTATTTACCAGGAACGATGTCTCTATTTACCCGGAACGATATCTCTATTTACCCGGAACGATGTCTCTATTTACCCAGAACGATATCTCTATTTACCCAGAACGATATCTCTATTTACCCGGAACGATATCTCTATTTATCCGGAACGATATCTCTATTAATCCGGAACGATATCTCTATTTACCCTGAACGATGTCGCTATTTACCCGGAACGATATCTCTATTTACCTGGAAGTTATCTCTATTTACCCGGAAAGATGTCTCTATTTACCCGGAACGATATCTCTATTTACTCGGAACGATATCTCTATTTACCCGGAACGATATCTCTATTTACCCAGAAAGATATCTCTATTCACCCAGAAGGATATCTCTATTTACCCGGAACGATGTCTCTATTTACCCGGAACGATATCTCAATTGACCCGGAACGATATCTCTATTTACCCGGAACCCGGAACGATATCTCTATTTACCCGGAACGATATCTCTATTTACCTGGAACGATGTCTCTATTTACCCGGAACGATATCTCTATTTACCCGGAACGATATCTCTATTTATCCGGAACGATATCTCTATTTACCCGGAACGATATCTCTATTTATCTGGAACGATATCTCTATTTACCCGGAACGATATCTCGATTTACCCGGAACGATATCTCGATTTACCCGCAACGATATCTCGATTTACCCGCAACGATATCTCTATTGACCCGGAACGATATCTCTATTTACCCGGAACGATATCTCTATTTACCCGGAACGATGTCTCTATTTACCCGGAACGATATCTCTATTTACCCGGAACGATATCTCTATTTACCCAGAACGATATCTCTATTTACCCGGAACAATGTCTCTATTTACCCGGAACAATGTCTCTATTTACCCGGAACGATATCTCTATTTTCCCGGAACGATATCTCTATTTACCCGGAACGATATCTCTATTTACCCGGAACGATATCTCTATTTACCCGGAACGATATCTCAATTGACCCTGAACGATATCTCAATTGACCCTGAACGATATCTCTATTTACCCAGAACGATATCTCTATTTACCCGGAACGATGTCTCTATTTACCCGGAACAATGTCTCTATTTACCCAGAACGATATCTCTATTTACCCAGAACGATATCTCTATTTACCCGGAACGATATCTCTGTTTACCCAGAACGATATCTCTATTTACCCAGAACGATATCTCTATTTACCCAGAACGATATCTCTATTTACCCAGAACGATATCTCTATTTACCCAGAACGATATCTCTATTTACCCGGAACGATATCTCTATTTACCCGGAACGATATCTCTATTTACACGGAACGATATCTCTATTTACCCGGAACAATATCTCTATTTACCCGGAACGATGTCTCTATTTACCCGGAACGATGTCTCTATTTACCCGGAACGATATCTCTATTTACCCGGAACGATGTCTCTATTTTCCCGGAACGATGTCTCTATTTTCCCGGAACGATATCTCTATTTACCCGGAACGATATCTCTATTTACCCGGAACGATATCTCTATTTACCCGGAACGATGCCTCTATTTACCCGGAACGATATCTCTATTTACCCGGAACGATATCTCTATTTACCCGGAACGATATCTCTATTTACCCAGAACTATATCTCCATTTACCCGGAATGATATCTCTATTTACCCGGAACGATATCTCTATTTACCCGGAACGATATCTCAATTGACCCTGAACGATATCTCTATTTACCCGGAACGATATCTCTATTTACCCGGAACGATATCTCTATTTACCCGGAACGATGTCGCTATTTACCCGGAACGATATCTCTATTTACCCGGAACGATATCTCTATTTACCCAGAACAATATCTCTATTTACCCGGAACAATGTCTCTATTTACCCGGAACGATATCTCTATTTTCCCGGAACAATATCTCTATTTACCCGGAACGATATCTCTATTTACCCGGAACGATATCTCAATTGACCCTGAACGATATCTCTATTTACCCGGAACGATATCTCTATTTACCCGGAACGATATCTCTATTTACCCGGAACGATGTCGCTATTTACCCGGAACGATATCTCTATTTACCCAGAACGATATCTATATTTACCCAGAACGATATCTCGATTTACCCGGAACTATATCTCTATTTACCCGGATATCTCTATTTACCCAGAACGATATCTCTATTAATCCGGAACGATATCTCTATTTACCCGGAACGATATCTCTATTTACCCGGAACGATATCTCTATTTACCCGGATATCTCTATTTACCCGGAACCATACCACAATTTACCCGGAACGATATCTCCATTTACCCGGAACGATATCTGTATTTACCCGGAACGATATCTCTATTTACCCGGAACGATATCTCTATTTACCCGGAACGATATCTCTATTTACCCGGAACGATATCTCAATTTACCCAGAACGATATCTCTATTTACCCAGAACGTTTTCTCTTTTTACCCAGAACGATATCTCTATTTACCCGGAACTATATCTCTATTTACCCGGAACGATATCTCTATTTACCCGGAACGATATCTCTCTTTACCCTTAACGATATCTCTATTTACCCGGAACGATATCTCTATTTACCCAGAACAATATCTCAATTTACCCAGAACAATATCTATATTTACCCGGGACGATATCTCTATTTACCCGGAACGATATCTCTATTTACCCGGAACGATATCTCTATTTACCCGGAACGATGTCTCTATTTACCCAGAATGATATCTCTATTCACCAGGAACGATATCTCTATTTTCCCGGAACGATATCTCTATTTACCCAGAAAGATGTCTCTATTTACCCAGAACAATATCTCTATTTACCCGGAACGATGTCTCTATTTACCCTGAACGATATCTCAATTGACCCGGAACGATATCTCTATTTACCCGGAACGATATCTCTATTTACCCGGAACGATATCTCTATTTACCCGGAACTATATCTCTATTTACCCGGAACGATATCTCTATTTACCCGGAACGATATCTCTATTTACCCGGAACGATATCTCTATTTACCCGGAACTATATCTCTATTTACCCGGAACGATATCTCTATTTACCCGGAACGATATCTCTATTTACCCGGAACGATATCTCTATTTACCCAGAACGATGTCGCTATTTACCCGGAACGATATCTCTATTTACCCGGAACGATATCTCTATTTACCCGGAACGATATCTCTATTTACCCAGAAAGATATCTCTATTTACGCGGAACGATGTCTCTATTTACCCGGAACGATGTCTCTATTTACCCGGAACGATATCTCAATTGACCCGGAACGATATCTCTATTTACCCGGAACGATATCTCTATTTACCCGGAACTATATCTCTATTTACCCGGAACGATGTCTCTATTTACCCAGAACTATATCTCTATTTACCCGGAACGATGTCTCTATTTACCCGGAACGATATCTCTATTTACCCAGAACGATATCTCTATTTACCCAGAACGATATCTCTTTTTACCCAGAACGATATCTCTATTTACCCTGAACGATATCTCTATTTACCCTGAACGATATCTCTATTTACCCGGAACGATGTCTCTATTTACCCGGAACGATGTCTCTATTTACCCGGAACTATATCTGTATTTACCCGGAACGATGTCTCTATTTACCCGGAACGATGTCTCTATTTACCCGGAACGATATCTCTATTTACCCGGAACGATGTCTCTATTTACCCAGAACGATATCTCTATTTACCCGGAACGATATCTCTATTTACCCGGAACTATATCTCTATTTACCCGGAACGATGTCTCTATTTACCCGGAACGATATCTCTATTTACCCGGAACGATATCTCAATTGACCCGGAACGATATCTCTATTTACCCAGAACGATGTCTCTATTTACGCGGAACAATATTTCTATTTACCCGGAACGATGTCTCTATTTACCCGGAACTATATCTCTATTTACCCGGAACGATATCTCAATTGACCCGGAACGATATCTCTATTTACCCAGAACGATGTCTCTATTTACGCGGAACGATATTTCTATTTACCCGGAAGGATATCTCTATTTACCCAGAACGATATCTCTATTTACCCAGAACGATGTCTCAATTTACCCGGAACGATATCTCTATTTACCCGGAACGATGTATCTATTTACCCGGAACGATATCTCTATTTACCCGGAACGATATCTCTATTTACCCGGAACGATGTCTCTATTTACCCGGAACGATATCTCTATTTACCTGGAACGATATCTCTATTTACCAGGAACGATGTCTCTATTTACCCGGAACGATGTCTCTATTTACGCGGAACGATATCTCTATTTACCCAGAACGATATCTCAATTGACCCGGAACGATATCTCTATTTACCCGGAACGATGTCTCTATTTACCCAGAACTATATCTCTATTTACCCGGAACGATGTCTCTATTTACCAGGAACGATGTCTCTATTTACCCGGAACGATATCTCTATTTACCCGGAACGATGTCTCTATTTACCCAGAACGATATCTCTATTTACCCGGAACGATATCTCTATTTATCCGGAACGATATCTCTATTAATCCGGAACGATATCTCTATTTACCCTGAACGATGTCGCTATTTACCCGGAACGATATCTCTATTTACCCAGAAAGATATCTCTATTCACCCAGAAGGATATCTCTATTTACCCGGAACGATGTCTCTATTTACCCGGAACGATATCTCAATTGACCCGGAACGATATCTCTATTTACCCGGAACCCGGAACGATATCTCTATTTACCCGGAACGATATCTCTATTTACCTGGAACGATGTCTCTATTTACCCGGAACGATATCTCTATTTACCCGGAACGATATCTCTATTTACCCTGAACGATATCTCTATTTATCCGGAACGATATCTCTATTTACCCGGAACGATATCTCTATTTACCCGGAACGATATCTCGATTTACCCGGAACGATATCTCGATTTACCCGCAACGATATCTCGATTTACCCGCAACGATATCTCTATTGACCCGGAACGATATCTCTATTTACCCGGAACGATATCTCTATTTACCCGGAACGATGTCTCTATTTACCCGGAACGATATCCCTATTTACCCGGAACGATATCTCTATTTACCCGGAACGATATCTCTATTTACCCGGAACGATATCTCTATTTACCCGGAACGATGTCTCTATTTACCCGGAACGATGTCTCTATTTACCCGGAACGATATCTCTATTTTCCCGGAACGATATCTCTATTTACCCGGAACGATATCTCTATTTACCCGGAACGATATCTCTATTTACCCGGAACGATATCTCAATTGACCCTGAACGATATCTCAATTGACCCTGAACGATATCTCTATTTACCCAGAACGATATCTCTATTTACCCGGAACGATGTCTCTATTTACCCGGAACGATGTCTCTATTTACCCGGAACGATATCTCTATTTACCCAGAACGATATCTCTATTTACCCGGAACGATATCTCTGTTTACCCAGAACGATATCTCTATTTACCCAGAACGATATCTCTATTTACCCAGAACGATATCTCTATTTACCCAAAACGATATCTCTATTTACCCGGAACGATATCTCTATTTACCCAGAACGATATCTCTATTTACCCGGAACGATATCTCTATTTACACGGAACGATATCTCTATTTACCCGGAACGATATCTCTATTTACCCGGAACGATGTCTCTATTTACCCGGAACGATGTCTCTATTTACCCGGAACAATATCTCTATTTACCCGGAACGATGTCTCTATTTTCCCGGAACGATATCTCTATTTACCCGGAACGATATCTCTATTTACCCGGAACGATATCTCTATTTACCCGGAACGATGCCTCTATTTACCCGGAACGATGTCTCTATTTACCCGGAACTATATCTCTATTTACCCGGAACGATGTCTCTATTTACCAGGAACGATGTCTCTATTTACCCGGAACGATATCTCTATTTACCCGGAACGATGTCTCTATTTACCCAGAACGATATCTCTATTTACCCAGAACGATATCTCTATTTACCCGGAACGATATCTCTATTTATCCGGAACGATATCTCTATTAATCCGGAACGATATCTCTATTTACCCTGAACGATGTCGCTATTTACCCGGAACGATATCTCTATTTACCTGGAAGTTATCTCTATTTACCCGGAAAGATGTCTCTATTTACCCGGAACGATATCTCTATTTACTCGGAACGATATCTCTATTTACCCGGAACGATATCTCTATTTACCCAGAAAGATATCTCTATTCACCCAGAAGGATATCTCTATTTACCCGGAACGATGTCTCTATTTACCCGGAACGATATCTCAATTGACCCGGAACGATATCTCTATTTACCCGGAACCCGGAACGATATCTCTATTTACCCGGAACGATATCTCTATTTACCTGGAACGATGTCTCTATTTACCCGGAACGATATCTCTATTTACCCGGAACGATATCTCTATTTATCCGGAACGATATCTCTATTTACCCGGAACGATATCTCTATTTATCTGGAACGATATCTCTATTTACCCGGAACGATATCTCGATTTACCCGGAACGATATCTCGATTTACCCGCAACGATATCTCGATTTACCCGCAACGATATCTCTATTGACCCGGAACGATATCTCTATTTACCCGGAACGATATCTCTATTTACCCGGAACGATGTCTCTATTTACCCGGAACGATATCTCTATTTACCCGGAACGATATCTCTATTTACCCAGAACGATATCTCTATTTACCCGGAACAATGTCTCTATTTACCCGGAACAATGTCTCTATTTACCCGGAACGATATCTCTATTTTCCCGGAACGATATCTCTATTTACCCGGAACGATATCTCTATTTACCCGGAACGATATCTCTATTTACCCGGAACGATATCTCAATTGACCCTGAACGATATCTCAATTGACCCTGAACGATATCTCTATTTACCCAGAACGATATCTCTATTTACCCGGAACGATGTCTCTATTTACCCGGAACGATGTCTCTATTTACCCAGAACGATATCTCTATTTACCCAGAACGATATCTCTATTTACCCGGAACGATATCTCTGTTTACCCAGAACGATATCTCTATTTACCCAGAACGATATCTCTATTTACCCAGAACGATATCTCTATTTACCCAGAACGATATCTCTATTTACCCAGAACGATATCTCTATTTACCCGGAACGATATCTCTATTTACCCGGAACGATATCTCTATTTACACGGAACGATATCTCTATTTACCCGGAACAATATCTCTATTTACCCGGAACGATGTCTCTATTTACCCGGAACGATGTCTCTATTTACCCGGAACGATATCTCTATTTACCCGGAACGATGTCTCTATTTTCCCGGAACGATGTCTCTATTTTCCCGGAACGATATCTCTATTTACCCGGAACGATATCTCTATTTACCCGGAACGATATCTCTATTTACCCGGAACGATGCCTCTATTTACCCGGAACGATATCTCTATTTACCCGGAACGATATCTCTATTTACCCGGAACGATATCTCTATTTACCCAGAACTATATCTCCATTTACCCGGAATGATATCTCTATTTACCCGGAACGATATCTCTATTTACCCGGAACGATATCTCAATTGACCCTGAACGATATCTCTATTTACCCGGAACGATATCTCTATTTACCCGGAACGATATCTCTATTTACCCGGAACGATGTCGCTATTTACCCGGAACGATATCTCTATTTACCCGGAACGATATCTCTATTTACCCAGAACAATATCTCTATTTACCCGGAACAATGTCTCTATTTACCCGGAACGATATCTCTATTTTCCCGGAACAATATCTCTATTTACCCGGAACGATATCTCTATTTACCCGGAACGATATCTCAATTGACCCTGAACGATATCTCTATTTACCCGGAACGATATCTCTATTTACCCGGAACGATATCTCTATTTACCCGGAACGATGTCGCTATTTACCCGGAACGATATCTCTATTTACCCAGAACGATATCTATATTTACCCAGAACGATATCTCGATTTACCCGGAACTATATCTCTATTTACCCGGATATCTCTATTTACCCAGAACGATATCTCTATTAATCCGGAACGATATCTCTATTTACCCGGAACGATATCTCTATTTACCCGGAACGATATCTCTATTTACCCGGATATCTCTATTTACCCGGAACCATACCACAATTTACCCGGAACGATATCTCCATTTACCCGGAACGATATCTGTATTTACCCGGAACGATATCTCTATTTACCCGGAACGATATCTCTATTTACCCGGAACGATATCTCTATTTACCCGGAACGATATCTCAATTTACCCAGAACGATATCTCTATTTACCCAGAACGTTTTCTCTTTTTACCCAGAACGATATCTCTATTTACCCGGAACTATATCTCTATTTACCCGGAACGATATCTCTATTTACCCGGAACGATATCTCTCTTTACCCTTAACGATATCTCTATTTACCCGGAACGATATCTCTATTTACCCAGAACAATATCTCAATTTACCCAGAACAATATCTATATTTACCCGGGACGATATCTCTATTTACCCGGAACGATATCTCTATTTACCCGGAACGATATCTCTATTTACCCGGAACGATGTCTCTATTTACCCAGAATGATATCTCTATTCACCAGGAACGATATCTCTATTTTCCCGGAACGATATCTCTATTTACCCAGAAAGATGTCTCTATTTACCCAGAACAATATCTCTATTTACCCGGAACGATGTCTCTATTTACCCTGAACGATATCTCAATTGACCCGGAACGATATCTCTATTTACCCGGAACGATATCTCTATTTACCCGGAACGATATCTCTATATACCCGGAACTATATCTCTATTTACCCGGAACGATATCTCTATTTACCCGGAACGATATCTCTATTTACCCGGAACGATATCTCTATTTACCCGGAACTATATCTCTATTTACCCGGAACGATATCTCTATTTACCCGGAACGATATCTCTATTTACCCGGAACGATATCTCTATTTACCCAGAACGATGTCGCTATTTACCCGGAACGATATCTCTATTTACCCGGAACGATATCTCTTTTTACCCGGAACGATATCTCTATTTACCCGGAAAGATATCTCTATTTACGCGGAACGATGTCTCTATTTACCCGGAACGATGTCTCTATTTACCCGGAACGATATCTCAATTGACCCGGAACGATATCTCTATTTACCCGGAACGATATCTCTATTTACCCGGAACTATATCTCTATTTACCCGGAACGATGTCTCTATTTACCCAGAACAATATCTCTATTTACCCGGAACGATGTCTCTATTTACCCGGAACGATATCTCTATTTACCCAGAACGATATCTCTATTTACCCAGAACGATATCTCTTTTTACCCAGAACGATATCTCTATTTACCCTGAACGATATCTCTATTTACCCGGAACGATGTCTCTATTTACCCGGAACGATGTCTCTATTTACCCAGAACGATATCTCTATTTACCCGGAACGATATCTCTATTTACCCAGAAAGATATCTCTATTTACGCGGAACGATGTCTCTATTTACCCGGAACGATGTCTCTATTTACCCGGAACGATGTCTCTATTTACCCGGAACGATATCTCAATTGACCCGGAACGATATCTCTATTTACCCGGAACGATATCTCTATTTACCCGGAACTATATCTCTATTTACCCGGAACGATGTCTCTATTTACCCGGAACGATGTCTCTATTTACCCGGAACGATATCTCTATTTACCCGGAACGATGTCTCTATTTACCCAGAACGATATCTCTATTTACCCGGAACGATATCTCTATTTACCCGGAACTATATCTCTATTTACCCGGAACGATGTCTCTATTTACCCGGAACGATATCTCTATTTACCCGGAACGATATCTCTATTTACCCAGAACGATATCTCTATTTACCCAGAACGATATCTCTATTTACGCGGAACGATATTTCTATTTACCCGGAACGATGTCTCTATTTACCCGGAACTATATCTCTATTTACCCGGAACGATATCTCAATTGACCCGGAACGATATCTCTATTTACCCAGAACGATGTCTCTATTTACGCGGAACGATATTTCTATTTACCCGGAACGATATCTCTATTTACCCAGAACGATATCTCTATTTACCCAGAACGATGTCTCTATTTACCCGGAACGATATCTCTATTTACCCGGAACGATGTATCTATTTACCCGGAACGATATCTCTATTTACCCGGAACGATATCTCTATTTACCCGGAACGATGTCTCTATTTACCCGGAACGATATCTCTATTTACCCGGAACGATGTCTCTATTTACCCGGAACGATATCTCTATTTACCCGGAACGATATCGCTATTTACCCGGAACGATATCTCTATTTACCCGGAACTATATCTCTATTTACCCGGAACGATATCTCTATTTACCCGGAACGATATCTCTATTTACCCGGAACGATATCTCTATTTACCCAGAACGATGTCGCTATTTACCCGGAACGATATCTCTATTTACCCGGAACGATATCTCTATTTACCCGGAACGATATCTCTATTTACCCGGAAAGATATCTCTATTTACGCGGAACGATGTCTCTATTTACCCGGAACGATGTCTCTATTTACCCGGAACGATATCTCAATTGACCCGGAACGATATCTCTATTTACCCGGAACGATATCTCTATTTACCCGGAACGATATCTCTATTTACCCGGAACTATATCTCTATTTACCCGGAACGATGTCTCTATTTACCCAGAACAATATCTCTATTTACCCGGAACGATGTCTCTATTTACCCGGAACGATATCTCTATTTACCCAGAACGATATCTCTATTTACCCAGAACGATATCTCTTTTTACCCAGAACGATATCTCTATTTACCCTGAACGATATCTCTATTTACCCGGAACGATGTCTCTATTTACCCGGAACGATGTCTCTATTTACCCAGAACGATATCTCTATTTACCCGGAACGATATCTCTATTTACCCAGAAAGATATCTCTATTTACGCGGAACGATGTCTCTATTTACCCGGAACGATGTCTCTATTTACCCGGAACGATGTCTCTATTTACCCGGAACGATATCTCAATTGACCCGGAACGATATCTCTATTTACCCGGAACGATATCTCTATTTACCCGGAACTATATCTCTATTTACCCGGAACGATGTCTCTATTTACCCGGAACGATGTCTCTATTTACCCGGAACGATATCTCTATTTACCCGGAACGATGTCTCTATTTACCCAGAACGATATCTCTATTTACCCGGAACGATATCTCTATTTACCCGGAACTATATCTCTATTTACCCGGAACGATGTCTCTCTTTACCCGGAACGATATCTCTATTTACCCGGAACGATATCTCTATTTACCCAGAACGATATCTCTATTTACCCAGAACGATATCTCTATTTACGCGGAACGATATTTCTATTTACCCGGAACGATGTCTCTATTTACCCGGAACTATATCTCTATTTACCCGGAACGATATCTCAATTGACCCGGAACGATATCTCTATTTACCCAGAACGATGTCTCTATTTACGCGGAACGATATTTCTATTTACCCGGAACGATATCTCTATTTACCCAGAACGATATCTCTATTTACCCAGAACGATGTCTCTATTTACCCGGAACGATATCTCTATTTACCCGGAACGATGTATCTATTTACCCGGAACGATATCTCTATTTACCCGGAACGATATCTCTATTTACCCGGAACGATGTCTCTATTTACCCGGAACGATGTCTCTATTTACCCGGAACGATATCTCTATTTACCCGGAACGATATCTCTATTTACCCGGAACGATATCTCTATTTACCCGGAACTATATCTCTATTTACCCGGAACGATATCTCTATTTACCCGGAACGATATCTCTATTTACCCAGAACGATGTCGCTATTTACCCGGAACGATATCTCTATTTACCCGGAACGATATCTCTATTTACCCGGAACGATATCTCTATTTACCCGGAAAGATATCTCTATTTACGCGGAACGATGTCTGTATTTACCCGGAACGATGTCTCTATTTACCCGGAACGATATCTCAATTGACCCGGAACGATATCTCTATTTACCCGGAACGATATCTCTATTTACCCGGAACTATATCTCTATTTACCCGGAACGATGTCTCTATTTACCCAGAACAATATCTCTATTTACCCGGAACGATGTCTCTATTTACCCGGAACGATATCTCTATTTACCCAGAACGATATCTCTATTTACCCAGAACGATATCTCTTTTTACCCAGAACGATATCTCTATTTACCCTGAACGATATCTCTATTTACCCGGAACGATGTCTCTATTTACCCGGAACGATGTCTCTATTTACCCAGAACGATATCTCTATTTACCCGGAACGATATCTCTATTTACCCAGAAAGATATCTCTATTTACGCGGAACGATGTCTCTATTTACCCGGAACGATGTCTCTATTTACCCGGAACGATGTCTCTATTTACCCGGAACGATATCTCAATTGACCCGGAACGATATCTCTATTTACCCGGAACGATATCTCTATTTACCCGGAACTATATCTCTATTTACCCGGAACGATGTCTCTATTTACCCGGAACGATGTCTCTATTTACCCGGAACGATATCTCTATTTACCCGGAACGATGTCTCTATTTACCCGGAACGATATCTCTATTTACCCGGAACGATATCTCTATTTACCCGGAACTATATCTCTATTTACCCGGAACGATGTCTCTATTTACCCGGAACGATATCTCTATTTACCCGGAACGATATCTCTATTTACCCAGAACGATATCTCTATTTACCCAGAACGATATCTCTATTTACGCGGAACGATATTTCTATTTACCCGGAACGATGTCTCTATTTACCCGGAACTATATCTCTATTTACCCGGAACGATATCTCAATTGACCCGGAACGATATCTCTATTTACCCAGAACGATGTCTCTATTTACGCGGAACGATATTTCTATTTACCCGGAACGATATCTCTATTTACCCAGAACGATATCTCTATTTACCCAGAACGATGTCTCTATTTACCCGGAACGATATCTCTATTTACCCGGAACGATGTATCTATTTACCCGGAACGATATCTCTATTTACCCGGAACGATATCTCTATTTACCCGGAACGATGTCTCTATTTACCCGGAACGATATCTCTATTTACCCGGAACGATGTCTCTATTTACCAGGAACGATGTCTCTATTTACCCGGAACGATGTCTCTATTTACGCGGAACGATATCTCTATTTACCCAGAACGATATCTCAATTGACCCGGAACGATATCTCTATTTACCCGGAACGATGTCTCTATTTACCCAGAACTATATCTCTATTTACCCGGAACGATGTCTCTATTTACCAGGAACGATGTCTCTATTTACCCGGAACGATATCTCTATTTACCCGGAACGATGTCTCTATTTACCCAGAACGATATCTCTATTTACCCAGAACGATATCTCTATTTACCCGGAACGATATCTCTATTTATCCGGAACGATATCTCTATTAATCCGGAACGATATCTCTATTTACCCTGAACGTTGTCGCTATTTACCCGGAACGATATCTCTATTTACCTGGAAGTTATCTCTATTTACCCGGAAAGATGTCTCTATTTACCCGGAACGATATCTCTATTTACTCGGAACGATATCTCTATTTACCCGGAACGATATCTCTATTTACCCAGAAAGATATCTCTATTCACCCAGAAGGATATCTCTATTTACCCGGAACGATGTCTCTATTTACCCGGAACGATATCTCAATTGACCCGGAACGATATCTCTATTTACCCGGAACCCGGAACGATATCTCTATTTACCCGGAACGATATCTCTATTTACCTGGAACGATGTCTCTATTTACCCGGAACGATATCTCTATTTACCCGGAACGATATCTCTATTTACCCGGAACGATATCTCTATTTACCCTGAACGATATCTCTATTTATCCGGAACGATATCTATATTTACCCGGAACGATATCTCTATTTATCTGGAACGATATCTCTATTTACCCGGAACGATATCTCGATTTACCCGGAACAATATCTCTATTTACCCGGAACGATATCTCTATTTACCCGGAACGATATCTCTATTTACCCGGAACGATATCTCTATTTACCCTGAACGATATCTCTATTTACACAGAACGATATCTCTATTTACCCGGAACGATATCCCTATTTACCCGGAACGATATCTCTATTTACCCGGAACGATATCTCTATTTACCCTGAACGATATCTCTATTTATCCGGAACGATATCTCTATTTACCCGGAACGATATCTCTATTTATCTGGAACGATATCTCTATTTACCCGGAACGATATCTCGATTTACCCGGAACGATATCTCGATTTACCCGCAACGATATCTCGATTTACCCGCAACGATATCTCTATTGACCCGGAACGATATCTCTATTTACCCGGAACGATATCTCTATTTACCCGGAACGATGTCTCTATTTACCCGGAACGATATCCCTATTTACCCGGAACGATATCTCTATTTACCCGGAACGATATCTCTATTTACCCAGAACGATATCTCTATTTACCCGGAACAATGTCTCTATTTACCCGGAACAATGTCTCTATTTACCCGGAACGATATCTCTATTTTCCCGGAACGATATCTCTATTTACCCGGAACGATATCTCTATTTACCCGGAACGATATCTCTATTTACCCGGAACGATATCTCAATTGACCCTGAACGATATCTCAATTGACCCTGAACGATATCTCAATTGACCCTGAACGATATCTCTATTTACCCAGAACGATATCTCTATTTACCCGGAACGATGTCTCTATTTACCCGGAACGATGTCTCTATTTACCCGGAACGATATCTCTATTTACCCAGAACGATATCTCTATTTACCCGGAACGATATCTCTGTTTACCCAGAACGATATCTCTATTTACCCAGAACGATATCTCTATTTACCCAGAACGATATCTCTATTTACCCAGAACGATATCTCTATTTACCCGGAACGATATCTCTATTTACCCAGAACGATATCTCTATTTACCCGGAACGATATCTCTATTTACACGGAACGATATCTCTATTTACCCGGAACAATATCTCTATTTACCCGGAACGATGTCTCTATTTACCCGGAACGATGTCTCTATTTACCCGGAACGATATCTCTATTTACCCGGAACGATGTCTCTATTTTCCCGGAACGATATCTCTATTTACCCGGAACGATATCTCTATTTACCCGGAACGATATCTCTATTTACCCGGAACGATGCCTCTATTTACCCGGAACGATATCTCTATTTACCCGGAACGATATCTCTATTTACCCGGAACGATATCTCTATTTGCCCAGAACTATATCTCCATTTACCCGGAATGATATCTCTATTTACCCGGAACGATATCTCTATTTACCCGGAACGATATCTCAATTGACCCTGAACGATATCTCTATTTACCCGGAACGATATCTCTATTTACCCGGAACGATATCTCTATTTACCCGGAACGATGTCGCTATTTACCCGGAACGATATCTCTATTTACCCGGAACGATATCTCTATTTACCCAGAACAATATCTCTATTTACCCAGAACAATATCTCTATTTACCCGGAACAATGTCTCTATTTACCCGGAACGATATCTCTATTTTCCCGGAACAATATCTCCATTTACCCGGAACGATATCTCTATTTACCCGGAACGATATCTCAATTGACCCTGAACGATATCTCTATTTACCCGGAACGATATCTCTATTTACCCGGAACGATATCTCTATTTACCCGGAACGATGTCGCTATTTACCCGGAACGATATCTCTATTTACCCAGAACGATATCTATATTTACCCAGAACGATATCTCTATTTACCCGGAACTATATCTCTATTTACCCGGATATCTCTATTTACCCAGAACGATATCTCTATTAATCCGGAACGATATCTCTATTTACCCGGAACGATATCTCTATTTACCCGGAACGATATCTCTATTTACCCGGATATCTCTATTTACCCGGAACCATACCACAATTTACCCGGAACGATATCTCCATTTACCCGGAACGATATCTGTATTTACCCGGAACGATATCTCTATTTACCCGGAACGATATCTCTATTTACCCGGAACGATATCTCAATTTACCCAGAACGATATCTCTATTTACCCAGAACGATATCTCTTTTTACCCAGAACGATATCTCTATTTACCCGGAACTATATCTCTATTTACCCGGAACGATATCTCTATTTACCCGGAACGATATCTCTCTTTACCCTTAACGATATCTCTATTTACCCGGAACGATATCTCTATTTACCCAGAACAATATCTCTATTTACCCAGAACAATATCTATATTTACCCGGGACGATATCTCTATTTACCCGGAACGATATCTCTATTTACCCGGAACGATATCTCTATTTACACGGAACGATGTCTCTATTTACCCAGAATGATATCTCTATTCACCAGGAACGATATCTCTATTTTCCCGGAACGATATCTCTATTTACCCAGAAAGATGTCTCTATTTACCCAGAACGATATCTCTATTTACCCGGAACGATGTCTCTATTTACCCTGAACGATATCTCAATTGACCCGGAACGATATCTCTATTTACCCGGAACGATATCTCTATTTACCCGGAACGATATCTCTATTTACCCGGAACTATATCTCTATTTACCCGGAACGATATCTCTATTTACCCGGAACGATATCTCTATTTACCCGGAACGATATCTCTATTTACCCGGAACTATATCTCTATTTACCCGGAACGATATCTCTATTTACCCGGAACGATATCTCTATTTACCCGGAACGATATCTCTATTTACCCAGAACGATGTCGCTATTTACCCGGAACGATATCTCTATTTACCCGGAACGATATCTCTATTTACCCGGAACGATATCTCTATTTACCCAGAAAGATATCTCTATTTACGCGGAACGATGTCTCTATTTACCCGGAACGATGTCTCTATTTACCCGGAACGATATCTCAATTGACCCGGAACGATATCTCTATTTACCCGGAACGATATCTCTATTTACCCGGAACTATATCTCTATTTACCCGGAACGATGTCTCTATTTACCCAGAACTATATCTCTATTTACCCGGAACGATGTCTCTATTTACCCGGAACGATATCTCTATTTACCCAGAACGATATCTCTATTTACCCAGAACGATATCTCTTTTTACCCAGAACGATATCTCTATTTACCCTGAACGATATCTCTATTTACCCGGAACGATGTCTCTATTTACCCGGAACGATGTCTCTATTTACCCAGAACGATATCTCTATTTACCCGGAACGATATCTCTATTTACCCAGAAAGATATCTCTATTTACGCGGAACGATGTCTCTATTTACCCGGAACGATGTCTCTATTTACCCGGAACGATGTCTCTATTTACCCGGAACGATATCTCAATTGACCCGGAACGATATCTCTATTTACCCGGAACGATATCTCTATTTACCCAGAACTATATCTCTATTTACCCGGAACGATGTCTCTATTTACCCGGAACGATGTCTCTATTTACCCGGAACGATATCTCTATTTACCCGGAACGATGTCTCTATTTACCCAGAACGATATCTCTATTTACCCGGAACGATATCTCTATTTACCCGGAACTATATCTCTATTTACCCGGAACGATATCTCTATTTACCCGGAACGATATCTCTATTTACCCAGAACGATGTCTCTATTTACGCGGAACGATATTTCTATTTACCCGGAACGATGTCTCTATTTACCCGGAACTATATCTCTATTTACCCGGAACGATATCTCAATTGACCCGGAACGATATCTCTATTTACCCAGAACGATGTCTCTATTTACGCGGAACGATATTTCTATTTACCCGGAACGATATCTCTATTTACCCAGAACGATATCTCTATTTACCCAGAACGATGTCTCTATTTACCCGGAACGATATCTCTATTTACCCGGAACGATGTATCTATTTACCCGGAACGATATCTCTATTTACCCGGAACGATATCTCTATTTACCCGGAACGATGTCTCTATTTACCCGGAACGATATCTCTATTTACCCGGAACGATATCTCTATTTACCAGGAACGATGTCTCTATTTACCCGGAACGATGTCTCTATTTACGCGGAACGATATCTCTATTTACCCAGAACGATATCTCAATTGACCCGGAACGATATCTCTATTTACCCGGAACGATGTCTCTATTTACCCAGAACTATATCTCTATTTACCCGGAACGATGTCTCTATTTACCAGGAACGATGTCTCTATTTACCCGGAACGATATCTCTATTTACCCGGAACGATGTCTCTATTTACCCAGAACGATATCTCTATTTACCCAGAACGATATCTCTATTTACCCGGAACGATATCTCTATTTATCCGGAACGATATCTCTATTAATCCGGAACGATATCTCTATTTACCCTGAACGATGTCGCTATTTACCCGGAACGATATCTCTATTTACCTGGAAGTTATCTCTATTTACCCGGAAAGATGTCTCTATTTACCCGGAACGATATCTCTATTTACTCGGAACGATATCTCTATTTACCCGGAACGATATCTCTATTTACCCAGAAAGATATCTCTATTCACCCAGAAGGATATCTCTATTTACCCGGAACGATGTCTCTATTTACCCGGAACGATATCTCAATTGACCCGGAACGATATCTCTATTTACCCGGAACCCGGAACGATATCTCTATTTACCCGGAACGATATCTCTATTTACCTGGAACGATGTCTCTATTTACCCGGAACGATATCTCTATTTACCCGGAACGATATCTCTATTTACCCTGAACGATATCTCTATTTATCCGGAACGATATCTCTATTTACCCGGAACGATATCTCTATTTATCCGGAACGATATCTCTATTTACCCGGAACGATATCTCGATTTACCCGGAACGATATCTCGATTTACCCAGAAGGATATCTCTATTTACCCGGAACGATATCTCTATTTACCCGGAACGATATCTCTATTTACTCGGAACGATATCTCTATTTACCCGGAACGATATCTCTATTTACCCAGAAAGATATCTCTATTCACCCAGAAGGATATCTCTATTTACCCGGAACGATGTCTCTATTTACCCGGAACGATATCTCAATTGACCCGGAACGATATCTCTATTTACCCGGAACCCGGAACGATATCTCTATTTACCCGGAACGATATCTCTATTTACCTGGAACGATGTCTCTATTTACCCGGAACGATATCTCTATTTACCCGGAACGATATCTCTATTTACCCTGAACTATATCTCTATTTATCCGGAACGATATCTCTATTTACCCGGAACGATATCTCTATTTATCCGGAACGATATCTCTATTTACCCGGAACGATATCTCGATTTACCCGGAACGATATCTCGATTTACCCGGAACGATATCTCGATTTACCCGCAACGATATCTCTATTGACCCGGAACGATATCTCTATTTACCCGGAACGATATCTCTATTTACCCGGAACGATGTCTCTATTTACCCGGAACGATATCCCTATTTACCCGGAACGATATCTCTATTTACCCGGAACGATATCTCTATTTACCCAGAACGATATCTCTATTTACCCGGAACAATGTCTCTATTTACCCGGAACAATGTCTCTATTTACCCGGAACGATATCTCTATTTACCCGGAACGATATCTCAATTGACCCTGAACGATATCTCAATTGACCCTGAACGATATCTCTATTAACCCAGAACGATATCTCTATTTACCCGGAACGATGTCTCTATTTACCCGGAACGATGTCTCTATTTACCCGGAACGATATCTCTATTTACCCAGAACGATATCTCTATTTACCCGGAACGATATCTCTATTTACCCAGAACGATATCTCTATTTACCCAGAACGATATCTCTATTTACCCAAAACGATATCTCTATTTACCCGGAACGATATCTCTATTTACCCAGAACGATATCTCTATTTACCCGGAACGATATCTCTATTTACACGGAACGATATCTCTATTTACTCGGAACAATATCTCTATTTACCCGGAACGATGTCTCTATTTACCCGGAACGATGTCTCTATTTACCCGGAACGATATCTCTATTTACCCGGAACGATGTCTCTATTTTCCCGGAACGATATCTCTATTTACCCGGAACGATATCTCTATTTACCCGGAACGATGCCTCTATTTACCCGGAACGATGTCTCTATTTACCCGGAACTATATCTCTATTTACCCGGAACGATGTCTCTATTTACCAGGAACGATGTCTCTATTTACCCGGAACGATATCTCTATTTACCCGGAACGATGTCTCTATTTACCCAGAACGATATCTCTATTTACCCAGAACGATATCTCTATTTACCCGGAACGATATCTCTATTTATCCGGAACGATATCTCTATTAATCCGGAACGATATCTCTATTTACCCTGAACGATGTCGCTATTTACCCGGAACGATATCTCTATTTACCTGGAAGTTATCTCTATTTACCCGGAAAGATGTCTCTATTTACCCGGAACGATATCTCTATTTACTCGGAACGATATCTCTATTTACCCGGAACGATATCTCTATTTACCCAGAAAGATATCTCTATTCACCCAGAAGGATATCTCTATTTACCCGGAACGATGTCTCTATTTACCCGGAACGATATCTCAATTGACCCGGAACGATATCTCTATTTACCCGGTACCCGGAACGATATCTCTATTTACCCGGAACGATATCTCTATTTACCTGGAACGATGTCTCTATTTACCCGGAACGATATCTCTATTTACCCGGAACGATATCTCTATTTACCCTGAACGATATCTCTATTTATCCGGAACGATATCTCTATTTACCCGGAACGATATCTCTATTTATCCGGAACGATATCTCTATTTACCCGGAACGATATCTCGATTTACCCGGAACGATATCTCGATTTACCCGCAACGATATCTCGATTTACCCGCAACGATATCTCTATTGACCCGGAACGATATCTCTATTTACCCGGAACGATATCTCTATTTACCCGGAACGATGTCTCTATTTACCCGGAACGATATCCCTATTTACCCGGAACGATATCTCTATTTACCCGGAACGATATCTCTATTTACCCAGAACGATATCTCTATTTACCCGGAACAATGTCTCTATTTACCCGGAACAATGTCTCTATTTACCCGGAACGATATCTCTATTTTCCCGGAACGATATCTCTATTTACCCGGAACGATATCTCTATTTACCCGGAACGATATCTCTATTTACCCGGAACGATATCTCAATTGACCCTGAACGATATCTCAATTGACCCTGAACGATATCTCTATTTACCCAGAACGATATCTCTATTTACCCGGAACGATGTCTCTATTTACCCGGAACGATGTCTCTATTTACCCGAAACGATATCTCTATTTACCCAGAACGATATCTCTATTTACCCGGAACGATATCTCTGTTTACCCAGAACGATATCTCTATTTACCCAGAACGATATCTCTATTTACCCAGAACGATATCTCTATTTACCCAGAACTATATCTCTATTTACCCGGAACGATATCTCTATTTACCCAGAACGATATCTCTATTTACCCGGAACGATATCTCTATTTACACGGAACGATATCTCTATTTACCCGGAACGATGTCTCTATTTACCCGGAACGATGTCTCTATTTACCCGGAACCATATCTCTATTTACCCGGAACGATGTCTCTATTTTCCCGGAACGATATCTCTATTTACCCGGAACGATATCTCTATTTACCCGGAACGATATCTCTATTTACCCGGAACGATGCCTCTATTTACCCGGAACGATATCTCTATTTACCCGGAACGATATCTCTATTTACCCGGAACGATATCTCTATTTACCCAGAACTATATCTCCATTTACCCGGAATGATATCTCTATTTACCCGGAACGATATCTCTATTTACCCGGAACGATATCTCAATTGACCCTGAACGATATCTCTATTTACCCGGAACGATATCTCTATTTACCCGGAACGATATCTCTATTTACCCGGAACGATGTCGCTATTTACCCGGAACGATATCTCTATTTACCCGGAACGATATCTCTATTTACCCAGAACAATATCTCTATTTACCCAGAACAATATCTCTATTTACCCGGAACAATGTCTCTATTTACCCGGAACGATATCTCTATTTTCCCGGAACAATGTCTCTATTTACCCGGAACGATATCTCTATTTTCCCGGAACAATATCTCTATTTACCCGGAACGATATCTCTATTTACCCGGAACGATATCTCAATTGACCCTGAACGATATCTCTATTTACCCGGAACGATATCTCTATTTACCCGGAACGATATCTCTATTTACCCGGAACGATGTCGCTATTTACCCGGAACGATATCTCTATTTACCCAGAACGATATCTATATTTACCCAGAACGATATCTCTATTTACCCGGAACGATATCTCTATTTACCCAGAACGATGTCTCTATTTACCCGGAACGATATCTCTATTTACACAGAACGATATCTCTATTTACCCGGAACGATATCTCTATTTACCCAGAACGATATCTCTATTTACCCGGAACGATATCTCTATTTACCCGTAACGATATCTCTATTTACCCGGAACGATATCTCTATTTACACGGATCGATATCTCTATTTACCGGAACGATATCTCTATTTACCCAGAACGATATCTATATTTACCCAGAACGATATCTCTATTTACCCGGAACGATATCTCTATTTACCCGGAACGATATCTCTCTTTACCCTTAACGATATCTCTATTTACCCGGAACGATATCTCTATTTACCCGGAACGATATCTCTATTTACCCAGAACAATATCTATATTTACCCGGGACGATATCTCTATTTACCTGGAACGATATCTCTATTTACCCGGAACGATATCTCTATTTACCCGGAACGATATCTCTATTTACCCGGAACAATGTCTCTATTTACCCAGAACGATATCTCTATTCACCCGGAACGATATCTCTATTTTCCCGGAACGATATCTCTATTTACCCAGAAAGATATCTCTATTTACCCAGAACGATATCTCTATTTACCCGGAACGATGTCTCTATTTACCCGGAACGATATCTCAATTGACCCGGAACGATATCTCTATTTACCCGGAACGATATCTCTATTTACGCGGAACGATATCTCAATTTACCCGGAACGATATCTCTATTTACCCGGAACGATATCTCTATTTACCCAGAACTATATCTCCATTTACCCGGAACGATATCTCTATTTACCCGGAACAATATCTCTATTTACCCGGAACGATATCTCTATTTACCCGGAACGATGTCTCTATTTACCCAGAACGATATCTCTATTTACCCGGAACGCTGTCTCTATTTACCCGGAACGATGTCTCTATTTACCCGGAATGATATCTCTATTTACCCAGAACGATATCTCTATTTACCCGGAACGATGTCTCTATTTACCCGGAACGATATCTCTATTTACCCAGAACGATATCTCTATTTACCCGGAACGATATCTCTATTTACCCAGAACGATATCTCTATTTACCCGGAACGATATCTCTATTTACCCAGAACGATATCTCTATTTACCCGGTACTATATCTCTATTTACCCGGAACGCTATCTCTATTTACCCGGAACAATATCTCTATTTACCCGGAACGATATCTCTATTTACCCGGAACGATGTCTCTATTTACCCGGAACGATGTCTCTATTTACCCGGAACGATATCTCTATTTACCCGGAACGATATCTCTATTTACCCGGAACGATATCTCTATTTACCCGGAACGATATCTCTATTTACCCAGAACGATATCTCTATTTACCCGGAACAATAGCTCTATTTACCCGGAACGATGTCTCTATTTACCCGGAACGATGTCTCTATTTACCCGGAACGATATCCCTATTTACCCGGAACGATATCTCTATTTACCCGGAACAATATCTCTATTTACCCAGAACAATATCTCTATTTACCCGGAACAATGTCTCTATTTACCCGGAACGATATCTCTATTTACCCGGAACGATGTCTCTATTTACCCAGAACGATAGCTCTATTTACCCGGAACGATATCTCTATTTACCCGGAACGATATCTCTATTTACCAGGAACGATGTCTCTATTTACCCGGAACGATATCTCTATTTATCCGGGAACGATATCTCTATTTACCCTGAACGATATCTCTATTTATCCGGAACGATATCTCTATTTACCCGGAACGATATCTCTATTTATCCGGAACGATATCTCGATTTACCCGGAACGATATCTCGATTTACCCGGAACGATATCTCTATTGACCCGGAACGATATCTCTATTTACCCGGAACGATATCTCTATTTACCCGGAACAATAGCTCTATTTACCCGGAACGATGTCTCTATTTACCCGGAACGATGTCTCTATTTACCCGGAACGATATCCCTATTTACCCGGAACGATATCTCTATTTACCCGGAACGATATCTCTATTTACCCGGAACGATATCTCTATTGACCCTGAACGATATCTCTATTTACCCGGAACGATATCTCTATTTACCCGGAACGATATCGCTATTTACCCGGAACGATATCTCTATTTACCCGGAACGATATCTCTATTTACCCGGAACGATATCTCTATTTACCCAGAACAATATCTCTATTTACCCAGAACAATATCTCTATTTACCCGGAACAATGTCTCTATTTACCCGGAACGATATCTCTATTTTCCCGGAACGATATCTCTATTTACCCGGAACGATATCTCTATTTACCCGGAACGATATCTCAATTGACCCTGAACGATATCTCTATTTACCCGGAACGATATCTCTATTTACACGGAACGATATCTCTATTTACTCGGAACAATATCTCTATTTACCCGGAACGATGTCTCTATTTACCCGGAACGATGTCTCTATTTACCCGGAACGATATCTCTATTTACCCGGAACGATGTCTCTATTTTCCCGGAACGATATCTCTATTTACCCGGAACGATATCTCTATTTACCCGGAACGATGCCTCTATTTACCCGGAACGATGTCTCTATTTACCCGGAACTATATCTCTATTTACCCGGAACGATGTCTCTATTTACCAGGAACGATGTCTCTATTTACCCGGAACGATATCTCTATTTACCCGGAACGATGTCTCTATTTACCCAGAACGATATCTCTATTTACCCAGAACGATATCTCTATTTACCCGGAACGATATCTCTATTTATCCGGAACGATATCTCTATTAATCCGGAACGATATCTCTATTTACCCTGAACGATGTCGCTATTTACCCGGAACGATATCTCTATTTACCTGGAAGTTATCTCTATTTACCCGGAAAGATGTCTCTATTTACCCGGAACGATATCTCTATTTACTCGGAACGATATCTCTATTTACCCGGAACGATATCTCTATTTACCCAGAAAGATATCTCTATTCACCCAGAAGGATATCTCTATTTACCCGGAACGATGTCTCTATTTACCCGGAACGATATCTCAATTGACCCGGAACGATATCTCTATTTACCCGGTACCCGGAACGATATCTCTATTTACCCGGAACGATATCTCTATTTACCTGGAACGATGTCTCTATTTACCCGGAACGATATCTCTATTTACCCGGAACAATATCTCTATTTACCCTGAACGATATCTCTATTTATCCGGAACGATATCTCTATTTACCCGGAACGATATCTCTATTTATCCGGAACGATATCTCTATTTACCCGGAACGATATCTCGATTTACCCGGAACGATATCTCGATTTACCCGCAACGATATCTCGATTTACCCGCAACGATATCTCTATTGACCCGGAACGATATCTCTATTTACCCGGAACGATATCTCTATTTACCCGGAACGATGTCTCTATTTACCCGGAACGATATCCCTATTTACCCGGAACGATATCTCTATTTACCCGGAACGATATCTCTATTTACCCTGAACGATATCTCTATTTACCCGGAACAATGTCTCTATTTACCCGGAACAATGTCTCTATTTACCCGGAACGATATCTCTATTTTCCCGGAACGATATCTCTATTTACCCGGAACGATATCTCTATTTACCCGGAACGATATCTCTATTTACCCGGAACGATATCTCAATTGACCCTGAACGATATCTCAATTGACCCTGAACGATATCTCTATTTACCCAGAACGATATCTCTATTTACCCGGAACGATGTCTCTATTTACCCGGAACGATGTCTCTATTTACCCGGAACGATATCTCTATTTACCCAGAACGATATCTCTATTTACCCGGAACGATATCTCTGTTTACCCAGAACGATATCTCTATTTACCCAGAACGATATCTCTATTTACCCAGAACGATATCTCTATTTACCCAGAACTATATCTCTATTTACCCGGAACGATATCTCTATTTACCCAGAACGATATCTCTATTTACCCGGAACGATATCTCTATTTACACGGAACGATATCTCTATTTACCCGGAACGATGTCTCTATTTACCCGGAACGATGTCTCTATTTACCCGGAACGATATCTCTATTTACCCGGAACGATGTCTCTATTTTCCCGGAACGATATCTCTATTTACCCGGAACGATATCTCTATTTACCCGGAACGATATCTCTATTTACCCGGAACGATGCCTCTATTTACCCGGAACGATATCTCTATTTACCCGGAACGATATCTCTATTTACCCGGAACGATATCTCTATTTACCCAGAACTATATCTCCATTTACCCGGAATGATATCTCTATTTACCCGGAACGATATCTCTATTTACCCGGAACGATATCTCAATTGACCCTGAACGATATCTCTATTTACCCGGAACGATATCTCTATTTACCCGGAACGATATCTCTATTTACCCGGAACGATGTCGCTATTTACCCGGAACGATATCTCTATTTACCCGGAACGATATCTCTATTTACCCAGAACAATATCTCTATTTACCCAGAACAATATCTCTATTTACCCGGAACAATGTCTCTATTTACCCGGAACGATATCTCTATTTTCCCGGAACAATGTCTCTATTTACCCGGAACGATATCTCTATTTTCCCGGAACAATATCTCTATTTACCCGGAACGATATCTCTATTTACCCGGAACGATATCTCAATTGACCCTGAACGATATCTCTATTTACCCGGAACGATATCTCTATTTACCCGGAACGATATCTCTATTTACCCGGAACGATGTCGCTATTTACCCGGAACGATATCTCTATTTACCCAGAACGATATCTATATTTACCCAGAACGATATCTCTATTTACCCGGAACGATATCTCTATTTACCCAGAACGATGTCTCTATTTACCCGGAACGATATCTCTATTTACACAGAACGATATCTCTATTTACCCGGAACGATATCTCTATTTACCCAGAACGATATCTCTATTTACCCGGAACGATATCTCTATTTACCCGTAACGATATCTCTATTTACCCGGAACGATATCTCTATTTACACGGATCGATATCTCTATTTACCGGAACGATATCTCTATTTACCCAGAACGATATCTATATTTACCCAGAACGATATCTCTATTTACCCGGAACGATATCTCTATTTACCCGGAACGATATCTCTCTTTACCCTTAACGATATCTCTATTTACCCGGAACGATATCTCTATTTACCCGGAACGATATCTCTATTTACCCAGAACAATATCTATATTTACCCGGGACGATATCTCTATTTACCTGGAACGATATCTCTATTTACCCGGAACGATATCTCTATTTACCCGGAACGATATCTCTATTTACCCGGAACGATGTCTCTATTTACCCAGAACGATATCTCTATTCACCCGGAACGATATCTCTATTTTCCCGGAACGATATCTCTATTTACCCAGAAAGATATCTCTATTTACCCAGAACGATATCTCGATTTACCCGGAACGATGTCTCTATTTACCCGGAACGATATCTCAATTGACCCGGAACGATATCTCTATTTACCCGGAACGATATCTCTATTTACGCGGAACGATATCTCAATTTACCCGGAACGATATCTCTATTTACCCGGAACGATATCTCTATTTACCCAGAACTATATCTCCATTTACCCGGAACGATATCTCTATTTACCCGGAACAATATCTCTATTTACCCGGAACGATATCTCTATTTACCCGGAACGATGTCTCTATTTACCCAGAACGATATCTCTATTTACCCGGAACGCTGTCTCTATTTACCCGGAACGATGTCTCTATTTACCCGGAACGATATCTCTATTTACCCAGAACGATATCTCTATTTACCCGGAACGATGTCTCTATTTACCCGGAACGATATCTCTATTTACCCAGAACGATATCTCTATTTACCCGGAACGATATCTCTATTTACCCAGAACGATATCTCTATTTACCCGGAACGATATCTCTATTTACCCAGAACGATATCTCTATTTACCCGGTACTATATCTCTATTTACCCGGAACGCTATCTCTATTTACCCGGAACAATATCTCTATTTACCCGGAACGATATCTCTATTTACCCGGAACGATGTCTCTATTTACCCGGAACGATGTCTCTATTTACCCGGAACGATATCTCTATTTACCCGGAACGATATCTCTATTTACCCGGAACGATATCTCTATTTACCCAGAACGATATCTCTATTTACCCGGAACAATAGCTCTATTTACCCGGAACGATGTCTCTATTTACCCGGAACGATGTCTCTATTTACCCGGAACGATATCCCTATTTACCCGGAACGATATCTCTATTTACCCGGAACAATTTCTCTATTTACCCAGAACAATATCTCTATTTACCCGGAACAATGTCTCTATTTACCCGGAACGATATCTCTATTTACCCGGAACGATGTCTCTATTTACCCAGAACGATAGCTCTATTTACCCGGAACGATATCTCTATTTACCCGGAACGATATCTCTATTTACCAGGAACGATGTCGCTATTTACCCGGAACGATATCTCTATTTACCCGGAACGATATCTCTATTTACCCAGAACAATATCTCTATTTACCCAGAACAATATCTCTATTTACCCGGAACAATGTCTCTATTTACCCGGAACGATATCTCTATTTTCCCGGAACAATGTCTCTATTTACCCGGAACGATATCTCTATTTTCCCGGAACAATATCTCTATTTACCCGGAACGATATCTCTATTTACCCGGAACGATATCTCAATTGACCCTGAACGATATCTCTATTTACCCGGAACGATATCTCTATTTACCCGGAACGATATCTCTATTTACCCGGAACGATGTCGCTATTTACCCGGAACGATATCTCTATTTACCCAGAACGATATCTATATTTACCCAGAACGATATCTCTATTTACCCGGAACGATATCTCTATTTACCCAGAACGATGTCTCTATTTACCCGGAACGATATCTCTATTTACACAGAACGATATCTCTATTTACCCGGAACGATATCTCTATTTACCCAGAACGATATCTCTATTTACCCGGAACGATATCTCTATTTACCCGTAACGATATCTCTATTTACCCGGAACGATATCTCTATTTACACGGATCGATATCTCTATTTACCGGAACGATATCTCTATTTACCCAGAACGATATCTATATTTACCCAGAACGATATCTCTATTTACCCGGAACGATATCTCTATTTACCCGGAACGATATCTCTCTTTACCCTTAACGATATCTCTATTTACCCGGAACGATATCTCTATTTACCCGGAACGATATCTCTATTTACCCAGAACAATATCTATATTTACCCGGGACGATATCTCTATTTACCTGGAACGATATCTCTATTTACCCGGAACGATATCTCTATTTACCCGGAACGATATCTCTATTTACCCGGAACGATGTCTCTATTTACCCAGAACGATATCTCTATTCACCCGGAACGATATCTCTATTTTCCCGGAACGATATCTCTATTTACCCAGAAAGATATCTCTATTTACCCAGAACGATATCTCGATTTACCCGGAACGATGTCTCTATTTACCCGGAACGATATCTCAATTGACCCGGAACGATATCTCTATTTACCCGGAACGATATCTCTATTTACGCGGAACGATATCTCAATTTACCCGGAACGATATCTCTATTTACCCGGAACGATATCTCTATTTACCCAGAACTATATCTCCATTTACCCGGAACGATATCTCTATTTACCCGGAACAATATCTCTATTTACCCGGAACGATATCTCTATTTACCCGGAACGATGTCTCTATTTACCCAGAACGATATCTCTATTTACCCGGAACGCTGTCTCTATTTACCCGGAACGATGTCTCTATTTACCCGGAACGATATCTCTATTTACCCAGAACGATATCTCTATTTACCCGGAACGATGTCTCTATTTACCCGGAACGATATCTCTATTTACCCAGAACGATATCTCTATTTACCCGGAACGATATCTCTATTTACCCAGAACGATATCTCTATTTACCCGGAACGATATCTCTATTTACCCAGAACGATATCTCTATTTACCCGGTACTATATCTCTATTTACCCGGAACGCTATCTCTATTTACCCGGAACAATATCTCTATTTACCCGGAACGATATCTCTATTTACCCGGAACGATGTCTCTATTTACCCGGAACGATGTCTCTATTTACCCGGAACGATATCTCTATTTACCCGGAACGATATCTCTATTTACCCGGAACGATATCTCTATTTACCCAGAACGATATCTCTATTTACCCGGAACAATAGCTCTATTTACCCGGAACGATGTCTCTATTTACCCGGAACGATGTCTCTATTTACCCGGAACGATATCCCTATTTACCCGGAACGATATCTCTATTTACCCGGAACAATTTCTCTATTTACCCAGAACAATATCTCTATTTACCCGGAACAATGTCTCTATTTACCCGGAACGATATCTCTATTTACCCGGAACGATGTCTCTATTTACCCAGAACGATAGCTCTATTTACCCGGAACGATATCTCTATTTACCCGGAACGATATCTCTATTTACCAGGAACGATGTCTCTATTTACCCGGAAAGATATCTCTATTTATCCGGGAACGATATCTCTATTTACCCTGAACGATATCTCTATTTATCCGGAACGATATCTCTATTTACCCGGAACGATATCTCTATTTATCCGGAACGATATCTCGATTTACCCGGAACGATATCTCGATTTACCCGGAACGATATCTCTATTGACCCGGAACGATATCTCTATTTACCCGGAACGATATCTCTATTGACCCGGAACGATATCTCTATTTACCCGGAACGATATCTCTATTTACCCGGAACAATAGCTCTATTTACCCGGAACGATGTCTCTATTTACCCGGAACGATGTCTCTATTTACCCGGAACGATATCCCTATTTACCCGGAACGATATCTCTATTTACGCGGAACGATATCTCTATTTACCCGGAACGATATCTCTATTGACCCTGAACGATATCTCTATTTACCCGGAACGATATCTCTATTTACCCGGAACGATATCTCTATTTACCCGGAACGATGTCGCTATTTACCCGGAACGATATCTCTATTTACCCGGAACGATATCTCTATTTACCCGGAACGATATCTCTATTTACCCAGAACAATATCTCTATTTACCCAGAACAATATCTCTATTTACCCGGAACAATGTCTCTATTTACCCGGAACGATATCTCTATTTTCCCGGAACGATATCTCTATTTACCCGGAACGATATCTCTATTTACCCGGAACGATATCTCAATTGACCCTGAACGATATCTCCATTTACCCGGAACGATATCTCTATTTACCCGGAACGATGTCGCTATTTACCCGGAACGATATCTCTATTTACCCAGAACGATATCTATATTTACCCAGAACGATATCTCTATTTACCCGGAACGATATCTCTATTTACCCAGAACGATGTCTCTATTTACCCGGAACGATATCTCTATTTACACAGAACGATATCTCTATTTACCCGGAACGATATCTCTATTTACCCGGAACGATGTCTCTATTTACCCGGAACGATATCTCTATTTACACAGAACGATATCTCTATTTACCCGGAACGATATCTCTATTTACCCAGAACGATATCTCTATTTACCCGGAACGATATCTCTATTTACCCGTAACGATATCTCTATTTACCCGGAACGATATCTCTATTTACACGGATCGATATCTCTATTTACCGGAACGATATCTCTATTTACCCAGAACGATATCTATATTTACCCAGAACGATATCTCTATTTACCCGGAACGATATCTCTATTTACCCGGAACGATATCTCTCTTTACCCTTAACGATATCTCTATTTACCCGGAACGATATCCCTATTTACCCGGAACGATATCTCTATTTACCCGGAACGATATCTCTATTTACCCAGAACGATATCTCTATTTACCCGGAACAATGTCTCTATTTACGCGGAACGATATCTCTATTTTCCCGGAACGATATCTCTATTTACCCGGAACGATATCTCTATTTACCCGGAACGATATCTCTATTTACCCGGAACGATATCTCAATTGACCCTGAACGATATCTCAATTGACCCTGAACGATATCTCTATTTACCCAGAACGATATCTCTATTTACCCGGAACGATGTCTCTATTTACCCGGAACGATGTCTCTATTTACCCGGAACGATATCTCTATTTACCCAGAACGATATCTCTATTTTCCCGGAACAATGTCTCTATTTACCCGGAACGATATCTCTATTTTCCCGGAACAATATCTCTATTTACCCGGAACGATATCTCTATTTACCCGGAACGATATCTCAATTGACCCTGAACGATATCTCTATTTACCCGGAACGATATCTCTATTTACCCGGAACGATATCTCTATTTACCCGGAACGATGTCGCTATTTACCCGGAACGATATCTCTATTTACCCAGAACGATATCTATATTTACCCAGAACGATATCTCTATTTACCCGGAACGATATCTCTATTTACCCAGAACGATGTCTCTATTTACCCGGAACGATATCTCTATTTACACAGAACGATATCTCTATTTACCCGGAACGATATCTCTATTTACCCAGAACGATATCTCTATTTACCCGGAACGATATCTCTATTTACCCGTAACGATATCTCTATTTACCCGGAACGATATCTCTATTTACACGGATCGATATCTCTATTTACCGGAACGATATCTCTATTTACCCAGAACGATATCTATATTTACCCAGAACGATATCTCTATTTACCCGGAACGATATCTCTATTTACCCGGAACGATATCTCTCTTTACCCTTAACGATATCTCTATTTACCCGGAACGATATCTCTATTTACCCGGAACGATATCTCTATTTACCCAGAACAATATCTATATTTACCCGGGACGATATCTCTATTTACCTGGAACGATATCTCTATTTACCCGGAACGATATCTCTATTTACCCGGAACGATATCTCTATTTACCCGGAACGATGTCTCTATTTACCCAGAACGATATCTCTATTCACCCGGAACGATATCTCTATTTTCCCGGAACGATATCTCTATTTACCCAGAAAGATATCTCTATTTACCCAGAACGATATCTCGATTTACCCGGAACGATGTCTCTATTTACCCGGAACGATATCTCAATTGACCCGGAACGATATCTCTATTTACCCGGAACGATATCTCTATTTACGCGGAACGATATCTCAATTTACCCGGAACGATATCTCTATTTACCCGGAACGATATCTCTATTTACCCAGAACTATATCTCCATTTACCCGGAACGATATCTCTATTTACCCGGAACAATATCTCTATTTACCCGGAACGATATCTCTATTTACCCGGAACGATGTCTCTATTTACCCAGAACGATATCTCTATTTACCCGGAACGCTGTCTCTATTTACCCGGAACGATGTCTCTATTTACCCGGAACGATATCTCTATTTACCCAGAACGATATCTCTATTTACCCGGAACGATGTCTCTATTTACCCGGAACGATATCTCTATTTACCCAGAACGATATCTCTATTTACCCGGAACGATATCTCTATTTACCCAGAACGATATCTCTATTTACCCGGAACGATATCTCTATTTACCCAGAACGATATCTCTATTTACCCGGTACTATATCTCTATTTACCCGGAACGCTATCTCTATTTACCCGGAACAATATCTCTATTTACCCGGAACGATATCTCTATTTACCCGGAACGATGTCTCTATTTACCCGGAACGATGTCTCTATTTACCCGGAACGATATCTCTATTTACCCGGAACGATATCTCTATTTACCCGGAACGATATCTCTATTTACCCAGAACGATATCTCTATTTACCCGGAACAATAGCTCTATTTACCCGGAACGATGTCTCTATTTACCCGGAACGATGTCTCTATTTACCCGGAACGATATCCCTATTTACCCGGAACGATATCTCTATTTACCCGGAACAATTTCTCTATTTACCCAGAACAATATCTCTATTTACCCGGAACAATGTCTCTATTTACCCGGAACGATATCTCTATTTACCCGGAACGATGTCTCTATTTACCCAGAACGATAGCTCTATTTACCCGGAACGATATCTCTATTTACCCGGAACGATATCTCTATTTACCAGGAACGATGTCTCTATTTACCCGGAAAGATATCTCTATTTATCCGGGAACGATATCTCTATTTACCCTGAACGATATCTCTATTTATCCGGAACGATATCTCTATTTACCCGGAACGATATCTCTATTTATCCGGAACGATATCTCGATTTACCCGGAACGATATCTCGATTTACCCGGAACGATATCTCTATTGACCCGGAACGATATCTCTATTTACCCGGAACGATATCTCTATTGACCCGGAACGATATCTCTATTTACCCGGAACGATATCTCTATTTACCCGGAACAATAGCTCTATTTACCCGGAACGATGTCTCTATTTACCCGGAACGATGTCTCTATTTACCCGGAACGATATCCCTATTTACCCGGAACGATATCTCTATTTACCCGGAACGATATCTCTATTTACCCGGAACGATATCTCTATTGACCCTGAACGATATCTCTATTTACCCGGAACGATATCTCTATTTACCCGGAACGATATCTCTATTTACCCGGAACGATGTCGCTATTTACCCGGAACGATATCTCTATTTACCCGGAACGATATCTCTATTTACCCGGAACGATATCTCTATTTACCCAGAACAATATCTCTATTTACCCAGAACAATATCTCTATTTACCCGGAACAATGTCTCTATTTACCCGGAACGATATCTCTATTTTCCCGGAACGATATCTCTATTTACCCGGAACGATATCTCTATTTACCCGGAACGATATCTCAATTGACCCTGAACGATATCTCCATTTACCCGGAACGATATCTCTATTTACCCGGAACGATGTCGCTATTTACCCGGAACGATATCTCTATTTACCCAGAACGATATCTATATTTACCCAGAACGATATCTCTATTTACCCGGAACGATATCTCTATTTACCCAGAACGATGTCTCTATTTACCCGGAACGATATCTCTATTTACACAGAACGATATCTCTATTTACCCGGAACGATATCTCTATTTACCCGGAACGATGTCTCTATTTACCCGGAACGATATCTCTATTTACACAGAACGATATCTCTATTTACCCGGAACGATATCTCTATTTACCCAGAACGATATCTCTATTTACCCGGAACGATATCTCTATTTACCCGTAACGATATCTCTATTTACCCGGAACGATATCTCTATTTACACGGATCGATATCTCTATTTACCGGAACGATATCTCTATTTACCCAGAACGATATCTATATTTACCCAGAACGATATCTCTATTTACCCGGAACGATATCTCTATTTACCCGGAACGATATCTCTCTTTACCCTTAACGATATCTCTATTTACCCGGAACGATATCCCTATTTACCCGGAACGATATCTCTATTTACCCGGAACGATATCTCTATTTACCCAGAACGATATCTCTATTTACCCGGAACAATGTCTCTATTTACCCGGAACGATATCTCTATTTTCCCGGAACGATATCTCTATTTACCCGGAACGATATCTCTATTTACCCGGAACGATATCTCTATTTACCCGGAACGATATCTCAATTGACCCTGAACGATATCTCAATTGACCCTGAACGATATCTCTATTTACCCAGAACGATATCTCTATTTACCCGGAACGATGTCTCTATTTACCCGGAACGATGTCTCTATTTACCCGGAACGATATCTCTATTTACCCAGAACGATATCTCTATTTACCCGGAACGATATCTCTGTTTACCCAGAACGATATCTCTATTTACCCAGAACGATATCTCTATTTACCCAGAACGATATCTCTATTTACCCAGAACTATATCTCTATTTACCCGGAACGATATCTCTATTTACCCAGAACGATATCTCTATTTACCCGGAACGATATCTCTATTTACACGGAACGATATCTCTATTTACCCGGAACGATGTCTCTATTTACCCGGAACGATGTCTCTATTTACCCGGAACGATATCTCTATTTACCCGGAACGATGTCTCTATTTTCCCGGAACGATATCTCTATTTACCCGGAACGATATCTCTATTTACCCGGAACGATATCTCTATTTACCCGGAACGATGCCTCTATTTACCCGGAACGATATCTCTATTTACCCGGAACGATATCTCTATTTACCCGGAACGATATCTCTATTTACCCAGAACTATATCTCCATTTACCCGGAATGATATCTCTATTTACCCGGAACGATATCTCTATTTACCCGGAACGATATCTCAATTGACCCTGAACGATATCTCTATTTACCCGGAACGATATCTCTATTTACCCGGAACGATATCTCTATTTACCCGGAACGATGTCGCTATTTACCCGGAACGATATCTCTATTTACCCGGAACGATATCTCTATTTACCCAGAACAATATCTCTATTTACCCAGAACAATATCTCTATTTACCCGGAACAATGTCTCTATTTACCCGGAACGATATCTCTATTTTCCCGGAACAATGTCTCTATTTACCCGGAACGATATCTCTATTTTCCCGGAACAATATCTCTATTTACCCGGAACGATATCTCTATTTACCCGGAACGATATCTCAATTGACCCTGAACGATATCTCTATTTACCCGGAACGATATCTCTATTTACCCGGAACGATATCTCTATTTACCCGGAACGATGTCGCTATTTACCCGGAACGATATCTCTATTTACCCAGAACGATATCTATATTTACCCAGAACGATATCTCTATTTACCCGGAACGATATCTCTATTTACCCAGAACGATGTCTCTATTTACCCGGAACGATATCTCTATTTACACAGAACGATATCTCTATTTACCCGGAACGATATCTCTATTTACCCAGAACGATATCTCTATTTACCCGGAACGATATCTCTATTTACCCGTAACGATATCTCTATTTACCCGGAACGATATCTCTATTTACACGGATCGATATCTCTATTTACCGGAACGATATCTCTATTTACCCAGAACGATATCTATATTTACCCAGAACGATATCTCTATTTACCCGGAACGATATCTCTATTTACCCGGAACGATATCTCTCTTTACCCTTAACGATATCTCTATTTACCCGGAACGATATCTCTATTTACCCGGAACGATATCTCTATTTACCCAGAACAATATCTATATTTACCCGGGACGATATCTCTATTTACCTGGAACGATATCTCTATTTACCCGGAACGATATCTCTATTTACCCGGAACGATATCTCTATTTACCCGGAACAATGTCTCTATTTACCCAGAACGATATCTCTATTCACCCGGAACGATATCTCTATTTTCCCGGAACGATATCTCTATTTACCCAGAAAGATATCTCTATTTACCCAGAACGATATCTCTATTTACCCGGAACGATGTCTCTATTTACCCGGAACGATATCTCAATTGACCCGGAACGATATCTCTATTTACCCGGAACGATATCTCTATTTACGCGGAACGATATCTCAATTTACCCGGAACGATATCTCTATTTACCCGGAACGATATCTCTATTTACCAAGAACTATATCTCCATTTACCCGGAACGATATCTCTATTTACCCGGAACAATATCTCTATTTACCCGGAACGATATCTCTATTTACCCGGAACGATGTCTCTATTTACCCAGAACGATATCTCTATTTACCCGGAACGCTGTCTCTATTTACCCGGAACGATGTCTCTATTTACCCGGAATGATATCTCTATTTACCCAGAACGATATCTCTATTTACCCGGAACGATGTCTCTATTTACCCGGAACGATATCTCTATTTACCCAGAACGATATCTCTATTTACCCGGAACGATATCTCTATTTACCCAGAACGATATCTCTATTTACCCGGAACGATATCTCTATTTACCCAGAACGATATCTCTATTTACCCGGAACGATATCTCTATTTACCCGTAACGATATCTCTATTTACCCGGAACGATATCTCTATTTACACGGATCGATATCTCTATTTACCGGAACGATATCTCTATTTACCCAGAACGATATCTATATTTACCCAGAACGATATCTCTATTTACCCGGAACGATATCTCTATTTACCCGGAACGATATCTCTCTTTACCCTTAACGATATCTCTATTTACCCGGAACGATATCTCTATTTACCCGGAACGATATCTCTATTTACCCAGAACAATATCTATATTTACCCGGGACGATATCTCTATTTACCTGGAACGATATCTCTATTTACCCGGAACGATATCTCTATTTACCCGGAACGATATCTCTATTTACCCGGAACAATGTCTCTATTTACCCAGAACGATATCTCTATTCACCCGGAACGATATCTCTATTTTCCCGGAACGATATCTCTATTTACCCAGAAAGATATCTCTATTTACCCAGAACGATATCTCTATTTACCCGGAACGATGTCTCTATTTACCCGGAACGATATCTCAATTGACCCGGAACGATATCTCTATTTACCCGGAACGATATCTCTATTTACGCGGAACGATATCTCAATTTACCCGGAACGATATCTCTATTTACCCGGAACGATATCTCTATTTACCAAGAACTATATCTCCATTTACCCGGAACGATATCTCTATTTACCCGGAACAATATCTCTATTTACCCGGAACGATATCTCTATTTACCCGGAACGATGTCTCTATTTACCCAGAACGATATCTCTATTTACCCGGAACGCTGTCTCTATTTACCCGGAACGATGTCTCTATTTACCCGGAATGATATCTCTATTTACCCAGAACGATATCTCTATTTACCCGGAACGATGTCTCTATTTACCCGGAACGATATCTCTATTTACCCAGAACGATATCTCTATTTACCCGGAACGATATCTCTATTTACCCAGAACGATATCTCTATTTACCCGGAACGATATCTCTATTTACCCAGAACGATATCTCTATTTACCCGGTACTATATCTCTATTTACCCGGAACGCTATCTCTATTTACCCGGAACAATATCTCTATTTACCCGGAACGATATCTCTATTTACCCGGAACGATGTCTCTATTTACCCGGAACGATGTCTCTATTTACCCGGAACGATATCTCTATTTACCCGGAACGATATCTCTATTTACCCGGAACGATATCTCTATTTACCCGGAACGATATCTCTATTTACCCAGAACGATATCTCTATTTACCCGGAACAATAGCTCTATTTACCCGGAACGATGTCTCTATTTACCCGGAACGATGTCTCTATTTACCCGGAACGATATCCCTATTTACCCGGAACGATATCTCTATTTACCCGGAACAATATCTCTATTTACCCAGAACAATATCTCTATTTACCCGGAACAATGTCTCTATTTACCCGGAACGATATCTCTATTTACCCGGAACGATGTCTCTATTTACCCAGAACGATAGCTCTATTTACCCGGAACGATATCTCTATTTACCCGGAACGATATCTCTATTTACCAGGAACGATGTCTCTATTTACCCGGAACGATATCTCTATTTATCCGGGAACGATATCTCTATTTACCCTGAACGATATCTCTATTTATCCGGAACGATATCTCTATTTACCCGGAACGATATCTCTATTTATCCGGAACGATATCTCGATTTACCCGGAACGATATCTCGATTTACCCGGAACGATATCTCTATTGACCCGGAACGATATCTCTATTTACCCGGAACGATATCTCTATTTACCCGGAACAATAGCTCTATTTACCCGGAACGATGTCTCTATTTACCCGGAACGATGTCTCTATTTACCCGGAACGATATCCCTATTTACCCGGAACGATATCTCTATTTACCCGGAACGATATCTCTATTTACCCGGAACGATATCTCTATTGACCCTGAACGATATCTCTATTTACCCGGAACGATATCTCTATTTACCCGGAACGATGTCGCTATTTACCCGGAACGATATCTCTATTTACCCGGAACGATATCTCTATTTACCCAGAACAATATCTCTATTTACCCAGAACAATATCTCTATTTACCCGGAACAATGTCTCTATTTACCCGGAACGATATCTCTATTTTCCCGGAACGATATCTCTATTTACCCGGAACGATATCTCTATTTACCCGGAACGATATCTCAATTGACCCTGAACGATATCTCTATTTACCCGGAACGATATCTCTATTTACCCGGAACGATGTCGCTATTTACCCGGAACGATATCTCTATTTACCCAGAACGATATCTATATTTACCCAGAACGATATCTCTATTTACCCGGAACGATATCTCTATTTACCCAGAACGATGTCTCTATTTACCCGGAACGATATCTCTATTTACACAGAACGATATCTCTATTTACCCGGAACGATATCTCTATTTACCCGGAACGATATCTCTATTTACCCGGAACGATATCTCTATTTACACAGAACGATATCTCTATTTACCCGGAACGATATCTCTATTTACCCAGAACGATATCTCTATTTACCCGGAACGATATCTCTATTTACCCGTAACGATATCTCTATTTACCCGGAACGATATCTCTATTTACACGGATCGATATCTCTATTTACCGGAACGATATCTCTATTTACCCAGAACGATATCTATATTTACCCAGAACGATATCTCTATTTACCCGGATCGATATCTCTATTTACCCGGAACGATATCTCTCTTTACCCTTAACGATATCTCTATTTACCCGGAACGATATCTCTATTTACCCGGAACGATATCTCTATTTACCCAGAACAATATCTATATTTACCCGGGACGATATCTCTATTTACCTGGAACGATATCTCTATTTACCCGGAACGATATCTCTATTTACCCGGAACGATATCTCTATTTTCCCGGAACAATGTCTCTATTTACCCGGAACGATATCTCTATTCACCCGGAACGATATCTCTATTTTCCCGGAACGATATCTCTATTTACCCAGAAAGATATCTCTATTTACCCAGAACGATATCTCTATTTACCCGGAACGATGTCTCTATTTACCCGGAACGATATCTCAATTGACCCGGAACGATATCTCTATTTACCCGGAACGATATCTCTATTTACGCGGAACGATATCTCAATTTACCCGGAACGATATCTCTATTTACCCGGAACGATATCTCTATTTACCCAGAACTATATCTCCATTTACCCGGAACGATATCTCTATTTACCCGGAACAATATCTCTATTTACCCGGAACGATATCTCTATTTACCCGGAACGATGTCTCTATTTACCCAGAACGATATCTCTATTTACCCGGAACGCTGTCTCTATTTACCCGGAACGATGTCTCTATTTACCCGGAATGATATCTCTATTTACCCAGAACGATATCTCTATTTACCCGGAACGATGTCTCTATTTACCCGGAACGATATCTCTATTTACCCAGAACGATATCTCTATTTACCCGGAACGATATCTCTATTTACCCAGAACGATATCTCTATTTACCCGGTACTATATCTCTATTTACCCGGAACGCTATCTCTATTTACCCGGAACAATATCTCTATTTACCCGGAACGATATCTCTATTTACCCGGAACGATGTCTCTATTTACCCGGAACGATATCTCTATTTACCCGGAACGATATCTCTATTTACCCGGAACGATGTCTCTATTTACCCGGAACGATATCTCTATTTACCCGGAACGATATCTCTATTTACCCGGAACGATATCTCTATTCACCCGGAACAATAGCTCTATTTACCCGGAACGATGTCTCTATTTACCCGGAACGATGTCTCTATTTACCCGGAACGATATCCCTATTTACCCGGAACGATATCTCTATTTACCCGGAACGATATCTCTATTTACCCAGAACAATATCTCTATTTACCCGGAACAATGTCTCTATTTACCCGGAACGATATATCTATTTACCCGGAACGATGTCTCTATTTACCCGGAACGATATCTCTATTTACCCGGAACGATAGCTCTATTTACCCGGAACGATATCTCTATTTACCCGGAACGATATCTCTATTTACCAGGAACGATGTCTCTATTTACCCGGAACGATATCTCTATTTATCCGGGAACGATATCTCTATTTACCCTGAACGATATCTCTATTTATCCGGAACGATATCTCTATTTACCCGGAACGATATCTCTATTTATCCGGAACGATATCTCGATTTACCCGGAACGATATCTCGATTTACCCGGAACGATATCTCTATTGACCCGGAACGATATCTCTATTTACCCGGAACGATATCTCTATTTACCCGGAACAATAGCTCTATTTACCCGGAACGATGTCTCTATTTACCCGGAACGATGTCTCTATTTACCCGGAACGATATCCCTATTTACCCGGAACGATATCTCTATTTACCCGGAACGATATCTCTATTTACCCAGAACGATATCTCTATTTACCCGGAACAATGTCTCTATTTACCCGGAACAATGTCTCTATTTACCCGGAACGATATCTCTATTTTCCCGGAACGATATCTCTATTTACCGGGAACGATATCTCTATTTACCCGGAACGATATCTCTATTTACCCGGAACGATATCTCAATTGACCCTGAACGATATCTCAATTGACCCTGAACGATATCTCTATTTACCCAGAACGATATCTCTATTTACCCGGAACGATGTCTCTATTTACCCGGAACGATGTCTCTATTTACCCGGAACGATATCTCTATTTACTCAGAACGATATCTCTATTTACCCGGAACGATATCTCTGTTTACCCAGAACGATATCTCTATTTACCCAGAACGATATCTCTATTTACCCAGAACGATATCTCTATTTACCCGGAACGATATCTCTATTTACCCAGAACGATATCTCTATTTACCCGGAACGATATCTCTATTTACACGGAACGATATCTCTATTTACCCGGAACGATATCTCTATTTACCCGGAACGATGTCTCTATTTACCCGGAACGATGTCTCTATTTACCCGGAACGATGTCTCTATTTTCCCGGAACGATATCTCTATTTACCCGGAACGATATCTCTATTTACCCGGAACGATATCTCTATTTACCCGGAACGATGCCTCTATTTACCCGGAACGATATCTCTATTTACCCGGAACGATATCTCTATTTACCCGGAACGATATCTCTATTTACCCAGAACTATATCTCCATTTACCCGGAATGATATCTCTATTTACCCGGAACGATATCTCTATTTACCCAGAACGATATCTCTATTTACCCAGAACAATATCTATATTTACCCGGGACGATATCTCTATTTACCTGGAACGATATCTCTATTTACCCGGAACGATATCTCTATTTACCCGGAACGATATCTCTATTTACCCGGAACAATGTCTCTATTTACCCAGAACGATATCTCTATTCACCCGGAACGATATCTCTATTTACCCGGAACGATGTCTCTATTTACCCGGAACGATATCTCAATTGACCCGGAACGATATCTCTATTTACCCGGAACGATATCTCTATTTACGCGGAACGATATCTCAATTTACCCGGAACGATATCTCTATTTACCCGGAACGATATCTCTATTTACCCAGAACTATATCTCCATTTACCCGGAACGATATCTCTATTTACCCGGAACAATATCTCTATTTACCCGGAACGATATCTCTATTTACCCGGAACGATGTCTCTATTTACCCAGAACGATATCTCTATTTACCCGGAACGCTGTCTCTATTTACCCGGAACGATGTCTCTATTTACCCGGAATGATATCTCTATTTACCCAGAACGATATCTCTATTTACCCGGAACGATGTCTCTATTTACCCGGAACGATATCTCTATTTACCCAGAACGATATCTCTATTTACCCGGAACGATATCTCTATTTACCCAGAACGATATCTCTATTTACCCAGAACGATATCTCTATTTACCCAGAACGATATCTCTATTTACCCGGTACTATATCACTATTTACCCGGAACGATATCTCTATTTACCCGGAACAATATCTCTATTGACCCGGAACGATATCTCTATTTACCCGGAACGATGTCTCTATTTACCCGGAACGATATCTCTATTTACCCGGAACGATATCTCTATTTACCCGGAACGATGTCTCTATTTACCCGGAACGATATCTCTATTTACCCGGAACGATATCTCTATTTACCCGGAACAATATCTCTATTTATCCGGAACGATATCTCTATTTACCCAGAACGATATCTCTATTTACCCGGAACAATAGCTCTATTTACCCGGAACGATGTCTCTATTTACCCGGAACGATGTCTCTATTTACCCGGAACGATATCCCTATTTACCCGGAACGATATCTCTATTTACCCGGAACGATATCTCTATTTACCCGGAACAATATCTCTATTTACCCGGAACAATGTCTCTATTTACCCGGAACGATATCTCTATTTTCCCGGAACAATATCTCTATTTACCCGGAACGATATCTCTATTTACCCGGAACGATATCTCAATTGACCCTGAACGATATCTCTATTTACCCGGAACGATATCTCTATTTACCCGGAACGATATCTCTATTTACCCGGAACGATGTCGCTATTTACCCGGAACGATATCTCTATTTACCCAGAACGATATCTCTATTTACCCGGAACGATATCTCTATTTACCCAGAACGATGTCTCTATTTACCCGGAACGATATCTCTATTTACACAGAACGATATCTCTATTTACCCGGAACGATATCTCTATTTACCCAGAACGATATCTCTATTTACCCGGAACAATATCTCTATTTACCCGGAACGATATCTCTATTTACCCGGAACGATGTCTCTATTTACCCGGAACGATATCTCTATTTACCCGGAACGATGTCTCTATTTACCCGGAACGATATCTCTATTTACCCAGAACGATAGCTCTATTTACCCGGAACGATATCTCTATTTACCCGGAACGATATCTCTATTTACCAGGAACGATGTCTCTATTTACCCGGAACGATATCTCTATTTATCCGGGAACGATATCTCTATTTACCCTGAACGATATCTCTATTTATCCGGAACGATATCTCTATTTACCCGGAACGATATCTCTATTTATCCGGAACGATATCTCGATTTACCCGGAACAATATCTCGATTTACCCGGAACGATATCTCTATTGACCCGGAACGATATCTCTATTTACCCGGAACGATATCTCTATTTACCCGGAACAATAGCTCTATTTACCCGGAACGATGTCTCTATTTACCCGGAACGATGTCTCTATTTACCCGGAACGATATCCCTATTTACCCGGAACGATATCTCTATTTACCCGGAACGATATCTCTATTTACCCAGAACAATATCTCTATTTACCCGGAACAATGTCTATATTTACCCGGAACGATATCTCTATTTTCCCGGAACGATATCTCTATTTACCCGGAACGATATCTCAATTGACCCTGAACGATATCTCTATTTACCCGGAACGATATCTCTATTTACCCGGAACGATGTCGCTATTTACCCGGAACGATATCTCTATTTACCCAGAACGATATCTATATTTACCCAGAACGATATCTCTATTTACCCGGAACGATATCTCTATTTACCCGGAACGATGTCTCTATTTACCCGGAACGATATCTCTATTTACACAGAACGATATCTCTATTTACCCGGAACGATATCTCTATTTACCCAGAACGATATCTCTATTTACCCGGAACGATATCTCTATTTACCCGGAACGATATCTCTATTTACCCGGAACGATATCTCTATTTACACGGAACGATATCTCTATTTACCCGGAACGATATCTCTATTTACCCAGAACGATATCTATATTTACCCAGAACGATATCTCTATTTACCCGGAACGATATCTCTATTTACCCGGAACGATATCTCTCTTTACCCTTAACGATATCTCTATTTACCCGGAACGATATCTCTATTTACCCAGAACGATATCTCTATTTACCCAGAACAATATCTATATTTACCCGGGACGATATCTCTATTTACCTGGAACGATATCTCTATTTACCCGGAACGATATCTCTATTTACCCGGAACAATATCTCTATTTACCCGGAACAATATCTCTACCCGGAACAATGTCTCTATTTACCCGGAACGATATCTCAATTGACCCGGAACGATATCTCTATTTACCCGGAACGATATCTCTATTTACGCGGAACGATATCTCAATTTACCCGGAACGATATCTCTATTTACCCAGAACGATATCTCTATTTACCCAGAACGATATCTCTATTTACCCGGAACGATGTCTCTATTTACCCGGAACGATGTCTCTATTTACCCGGAACGATATCTCTATTTACCCGGAACGATGTCTCTATTTACCCGGAGCGATGTCTCTATTTACCCGGAACGATATCTCTATTTACCCGGAACGATGTCTCTATTTACCCGGAACGATATCTCTATTTACCCGGAACGATATCTCTATTTACCCGGAACGATGTCTCTATTTACCCGGAACGATATCTCTATTTGCCCGGAACGATATCTCTATTTACCCGGAACGATGTCTCTATTTACCCGGAACCCGGAACGATATCTCTATTTACCCGGAACGATATCTCTATTTACCCGGAACGATGTCTCTATTTACCCAGAACGATGTCTCTATTTACCCGGAACGATATCTCTATTTACCCGGAACGATATCTCTATTTACCCGGAACGATATCTCTATTTACCCGGAACGATGTCTCTATTTACCCGGAACGATATCTCTATTTTCCCGGAACAATATCTCTATTTACCCGGAACGATATCTCTATTTACCGGGAACGATATCTCTATTTACCCGGAAAGATGTCTCTATTTACCGGGAAAGATGTCTCTATTTACCCGGAACGATATCTCTATTTACCCGGAACGATGTCTCTATTTACCCGGAACGATGTCTCTATTTACCCGGAACGATGTCTCTATTTACCCGGAACGATGTCTCAATTTACCCGGAACGATATCTCTATTTACCCGGAACGATATCTCTATTTACCCGGAACGATGTCTCTATTTACCCGGAACGATATCTCTATTTACCCGGAACGATGTCTCTATTTACCCGGAACGATGTCTCTATTTACCCGGAACGATATCTCTATTTACCCAGAACGATATCTCTATTTACCCAGAACTATATCTCCATTTACCCGGAGCGATATCTCTATTTACCCGGAACAATATCTCTATTTACCCGGAACGATATCTCTATTTACCCGGAACGATGTCTCTATTTACCCGGAACGATGTCTCTATTTACCCGGAACGATATCTCTATTTACCCAGAACGATATCTCTATTTACCCGGAACGCTGTCTCTATTTACCCGGAACGATGTCTCTATTTACCCGGAACGATGTCTCTATTTACCCGGAACGATATCTCTATTTACCCGGAACGATATCTCTATTTACCCAGAACGATATCTCTATTTACCCAGAACGATATCTCTATTTACCCGGAACGCTGTCTCTATTTACCCGGAACGATGTCTCTATTTACCCGGAACGATATCTCTATTTACCCGGAACGATATCTCTATTTACCCGGAACGATATCTCTATTTACCCGGATATCTCTATTTACCCAGAACGATATCTCTATTTACCCGGAACGATGTCTCTATTTACCCAGAACGGTATCTCTATTTACCCGGAACGATGTCTCTATTTACCCGGAACGATATCTCTATTTACCCGGAACGATATCTCTATTTACCCGGAACGATGTCTCTATTTACCCGGAACGATATCTCTATTTACCCGGAACGATGTCTCTATTTACCCGGAACGATATCTCTATTTACCCGGAACGATGTCTCTATTTACCCGGAACGATATCTCTATTTACCCGGAACGATGTCTCTATTTACCCGGAACGATGTCTCTATTTACCCGGAACGATATCTCTATTTACCCGGAACGATATCTCTATTTACCCGGAACGATATCTCTATGTACCCGGAACGCTGTCTCTATTTACCCGGAACAATGTCTCTATTTACCCGGAACGATATCTCTATTTACCCGGAACGATATCTCTATTTACCCAGAACGATATCTCTATTTACCCGGAACGATATCTCTATTTACCCTGAACGATATCTCTATTTACCCGGAACGATATCTCTATTTACCCGGAACGATATCTCTATTTACCCAGAACGATATCTCTATTTACCCGGAACGATATCTCTATTTACCCGGAACAATATCTCTATTTACCCGGAACGATATCTATATTTACCCAGAACGGTATCTCTATTTACCCGGAACGATGTCTCTATTTACCCGGAACGATATCTCTATTTACCCGGAACGATATCTCTATTTACCCGGAACGATATCTCTATTTACCCGGAACGATGTCTCTATTTACCCGGAACGATATCTCTATTTACCCGGAACAATATCTCTATTTACCCGGAACGATGTCTCTATTTACCCGGAACGATATCTCTATTTACCCGGAACGATATCTCTATTTACCCGGAACGATGTCTCTATTTACCCGGAACGATATCTCTATTTACCCGGAACGATGTCTCTATTTACCCAGAACGCTGTCTCTATTTACCCAGAACGATATCTCTATTTACCCGGAACGATGTCTCTATTTACCCGGAACGATATCTCTATTTACCCGGAACGATATCTCTATTTACCCGGAACGATGTCTCTATTTACCCGGAACGATATCTCGATTTACCCGGAACGATATCTCTATTTACACGGAACAATATCTCTATTTACCCGGAACGATATCTCTATTTACCCGGAACGATATCTCTATTTACCCGGAACGATATCTCTATTTACCCGGAACGATGTCTCTATTTACCCGGAACGATATCTCTATTTACCCAGAACGATATCTCTATTTACCCGGAACGATGTCTCTATTTACCCGGAACGATATCTCTATTTACCCGGAACGATATCTCTATTTACCCGGAACGATATCTCTATTTACCCGGAACGATATCTCTATTTACCTGGAAGGATGTCTCTATTTACCCGGAACGATATCTCTATTTACCCAGAACGATATCTCTATTTACCCAGAACGATATCTCTATTTACCCGGAACGATGTCTCTATTTACCCGTAACGATATCTCTATTTACCCAGAACGATGTCTCTATTTACCCGGAACGATATCTCTATTTACCCGGAACGATGTCTCTATTTACCCGGAACGATGTCTCTATTTACCCAGAACGATATCTCTATTTACCCGGAACGATGTCTCTATTTACCCGGAACGATATCTCTATTTACCCAGAACGATATCTCTATTTACCCGGAACGATATCTCTATTTACCCGGAACGATATCTCTATTTACCCGGAACGATATCTCTATTTACCCGGAACGATGTCGCTATTTACCCGGAACGATATCTCTATTTACCCGGAACGATATCTCTATTTACCCGGAACGATATCTCTATTTACCCAGAACAATATCTCTATTTACCCGGAACAATGTCTCTATTTACCCGGAACGATATCTCTATTTTCCCGGAACAATATCTCTATTTACCCGGAACGATATCTCTATTTACCCGGAACGATATCTCAATTGACCCTGAACGATATCTCTATTTACCCGGAACGATATCTCTATTTACCCGGAACGATATCTCTATTTACCCGGAACGATGTCGCTATTTACCCGGAACGATATCTCTATTTACCCAGAACGATATCTCTATTTACCCAGAACGATATCTCTATTTACCCGGAACGATATCTCTATTTACCCAGAACGATGTCTCTATTTACCCGGAACGATATCTCTATTTACACAGAACGATATCTCTATTTACCCGGAACGATATCTCTATTTACCGAGAACGATATCTCTATTTACCCGGAACGATATCTCTATTTACCCGTAACGATATCTCTATTTACCCGGAACGATATCTCTATTTACACGGAACCATATCTCTATTTACCCAGAACGATATCTCTATTTACCCAGAACGATATCTATATTTACCCAGAACGATATCTCTATTTACCCGGAACGATATCTCTATTTACCCGGAACGATATCTCTCTTTACCCTTAACGATATCTCTATTTACCCGGAACGATATCTCTATTTACCCAGAACGATATCTCTATTTACCCAGAACGATATCTCTATTTACCCAGAACAATATCTATATTTACCCGGGACGATATCTCTATTTACCCGGAACGATATCTCTATTTACCCGGAACGATATCTCTATTTACCCGGAAAGATATCTCTATTTACCCGGAACAATGTCTCTATTTACCCAGAACGATATCTCTATTCACCCGGAACGATGTCTCTATTTACCCGGAACGATATCTCTATTTACCCGGAACGATATCTCTATTTACCCGGAACAATATCTCTATTTATCCGGAACGATATCTCTATTTACCCAGAACGATATCTCTATTTACCCGGAACAATAGCTCTATTTACCCGGAACGATGTCTCTATTTACCCAGAACGATGTCTCTATTTACCCGGAACGATATCTCTATTTACCCAGAACGATATCTCTATTTACCCGGAACGATATCTCTATTTACCCGGAACAATATCTCTATTTACCCGGAACGATATCTATATTTACCCAGAACGGTATCTCTATTTACCCGGAACGATGTCTCTATTTACCCGGAACGATATCTCTATTTACCCGGAACGATATCTCTATTTACCCGGAACGATGTCTCTATTTACCCGGAACGATATCTCTATTTACCCGGAACAATATCTCTATTTACCCGGAACGATGTCTCTATTTACCCGGAACGATATCTCTATTTACCCGGAACGATATCTCTATTTACCCGGAACGATATCTCTATTTACCCGGAACGATGTCTCTATTTACCCAGAACGCTGTCTCTATTTACCCAGAACGATATCTCTATTTACCCGGAACGATGTCTCTATTTACCCGGAACGATATCTCTATTTACCCGGAACGATATCTCTATTTACCCGGAACGATATCTCTATTTACCCGGAACGATGTCTCTATTTACCCGGAACGATATCTCGATTTACCCGGAACGATATCTCTATTTACACGGAACAATATCTCTATTTACCCGGAACGATATCTCTATTTACCCGGAACGATATCTCTATTTACCCGGAACGATGTCTCTATTTACCCGGAACGATGTCTCTATTTACCCGGAACGATATCTCTATTTACCCAGAACGATATCTCTATTTACCCGGAACGATGTCTCTATTTACCCGGAACGATATCTCTATTTACCCGGAACGATATCTCTATTTACCCGGAACGATATCTCTATTTACCCGGAACGATATCTCTATTTACCTGGAAGGATGTCTCTATTTACCCGGAACGATATCTCTATTTACCCAGAACGATATCTCTATTTACCCGGAACGATGTCTCTATTTACCCGTAACGATATCTCTATTTACCCAGAACGATGTCTCTATTTACCCGGAACGATATCTCTATTTACCCGGAACGATGTCTCTATTTACCCGGAACGATGTCTCTATTTACCCAGAACGATATCTCTATTTACCCGGAACGATGTCTCTATTTACCCGGAACGATATCTCTATTTACCCAGAACGATATCTCTATTTACCCGGAACGATATCTCTATTTACCCGGAACGATATCTCTATTTACCCAGAACGATATCTCTATTTACCCGGAACGATGTCGCTATTTACCCGGAACGATATCTCTATTTACCCGGAACGATATCTCTATTTACCCGGAACGATATCTCTATTTACCCAGAACAATATCTCTATTTACCCGGAACGATGTCTCTATTTACCCAGAACGGTATCTCTATTTACCCGGAACGATGTCTCTATTTACCCGGAACGATATCTCTATTTACCCGGAACGATATCTCTATTTACCCGGAACGATGTCTCTATTTACCCGGAACGATATCTCTATTTACCCGGAACGATGTCTCTATTTACCCGGAACGATATCTCTATTTACCCGGAACGATGTCTCTATTTACCCGGAACGATATCTCTATTTACCCGGAACGATGTCTCTATTTACCCGGAACGATGTCTCTATTTACCCGGAACGATATCTCTATTTACCCGGAACGATATCTCTATTTACCCGGAACGATATCTCTATGTACCCGGAACGCTGTCTCTATTTACCCGGAACAATGTCTCTATTTACCCGGAACGATATCTCTATTTACCCGGAACGATATCTCTATTTACCCAGAACGATATCTCTATTTACCCGGAACGATATCTCTATTTACCCTGAACGATATCTCTATTTACCCGGAACGATATCTCTATTTACCCGGAACGATATCTCTATTTACCCAGAACGATATCTCTATTTACCCGGAACGATATCTCTATTTACCCGGAACAATATCTCTATTTACCCGGAACGATATCTATATTTACCCAGAACGGTATCTCTATTTACCCGGAACGATGTCTCTATTTACCCGGAACGATATCTCTATTTACCCGGAACGATATCTCTATTTACCCGGAACGATATCTCTATTTACCCGGAACGATGTCTCTATTTACCCGGAACGATATCTCTATTTACCCGGAACAATATCTCTATTTACCCGGAACGATGTCTCTATTTACCCGGAACGATATCTCTATTTACCCGGAACGATATCTCTATTTACCCGGAACGATGTCTCTATTTACCCGGAACGATATCTCTATTTACCCGGAACGATGTCTCTATTTACCCAGAACGCTGTCTCTATTTACCCAGAACGATATCTCTATTTACCCGGAACGATGTCTCTATTTACCCGGAACGATATCTCTATTTACCCGGAACGATATCTCTATTTACCCGGAACGATGTCTCTATTTACCCGGAACGATATCTCGATTTACCCGGAACGATATCTCTATTTACACGGAACAATATCTCTATTTACCCGGAACGATATCTCTATTTACCCGGAACGATATCTCTATTTACCCGGAACGATATCTCTATTTACCCGGAACGATGTCTCTATTTACCCGGAACGATATCTCTATTTACCCAGAACGATATCTCTATTTACCCGGAACGATGTCTCTATTTACCCGGAACGATATCTCTATTTACCCGGAACGATATCTCTATTTACCCGGAACGATATCTCTATTTACCCGGAACGATATCTCTATTTACCTGGAAGGATGTCTCTATTTACCCGGAACGATATCTCTATTTACCCAGAACGATATCTCTATTTACCCAGAACGATATCTCTATTTACCCGGAACGATGTCTCTATTTACCCGTAACGATATCTCTATTTACCCAGAACGATGTCTCTATTTACCCGGAACGATATCTCTATTTACCCGGAACGATGTCTCTATTTACCCGGAACGATGTCTCTATTTACCCAGAACGATATCTCTATTTACCCGGAACGATGTCTCTATTTACCCGGAACGATATCTCTATTTACCCAGAACGATATCTCTATTTACCCGGAACGATATCTCTATTTACCCGGAACGATATCTCTATTTACCCGGAACGATATCTCTATTTACCCGGAACGATGTCGCTATTTACCCGGAACGATATCTCTATTTACCCGGAACGATATCTCTATTTACCCGGAACGATATCTCTATTTACCCAGAACAATATCTCTATTTACCCGGAACAATGTCTCTATTTACCCGGAACGATATCTCTATTTTCCCGGAACAATATCTCTATTTACCCGGAACGATATCTCTATTTACCCGGAACGATATCTCAATTGACCCTGAACGATATCTCTATTTACCCGGAACGATATCTCTATTTACCCGGAACGATATCTCTATTTACCCGGAACGATGTCGCTATTTACCCGGAACGATATCTCTATTTACCCAGAACGATATCTCTATTTACCCAGAACGATATCTCTATTTACCCGGAACGATATCTCTATTTACCCAGAACGATGTCTCTATTTACCCGGAACGATATCTCTATTTACACAGAACGATATCTCTATTTACCCGGAACGATATCTCTATTTACCGAGAACGATATCTCTATTTACCCGGAACGATATCTCTATTTACCCGTAACGATATCTCTATTTACCCGGAACGATATCTCTATTTACACGGAACCATATCTCTATTTACCCAGAACGATATCTCTATTTACCCAGAACGATATCTATATTTACCCAGAACGATATCTCTATTTACCCGGAACGATATCTCTATTTACCCGGAACGATATCTCTCTTTACCCTTAACGATATCTCTATTTACCCGGAACGATATCTCTATTTACCCAGAACGATATCTCTATTTACCCAGAACGATATCTCTATTTACCCAGAACAATATCTATATTTACCCGGGACGATATCTCTATTTACCTGGAACGATATCTCTATTTACCCGGAACGATATCTCTATTTACCCGGAAAGATATCTCTATTTACCCGGAACAATGTCTCTATTTACCCAGAACGATATCTCTATTCACCCGGAACGATATCTCTATTTTCCCGGAACGATATCTCTATTTACCCAGAAAGATATCTCTATTTACCCAGAACGATATCTCTATTTACCCGGAACGATGTCTCTATTTACCCGGAACGATATCTCAATTGACCCGGAACGATATCTCTATTTACCCGGAACGATATCTCTATTTACGCGGAACGATATCTCAATTTACCCGGAACGATATCTCTATTTACCCGGAACGATATCTCTATTTACCCAGAACTATATCTCCATTTACCCGGAACGATATCTCTATTTACCCGGAACAATATCTCTATTTACCCGGAACGATATCTCTATTTACCCGGAACGATGTCTCTATTTACCCAGAACGATATCTCTATTTACCCGGAACGCTGTCTCTATTTACCCGGAACGATGTCTCTATTTACCCGGAATGATATCTCTATTTACCCAGAACGATATCTCTATTTACCCGGAACGATGTCTGTATTTACCCGGAACGATATCTCTATTTACCCAGAACGATATCTCTATTTACCCGGAACGATATCTCTATTTACCCAGAACGATATCTCTATTTACCCAGAACGATATCTCTATTTACCCAGAACGATATCTCTATTTACCCGGTACTATATCTCTATTTACCCGGAACGATATCTCTATTTACCCGGAACAATATCTCTATTGACCCGGAACGATATCTCTATTTACCCGGAACGATGTCTCTATTTACCCGGAACGATATCTCTATTTACCCGGAACGATGTCTCTATTTACCCGGAACGATATCTCTATTTACCCGGAACGATATCTCTATTTACCCGGAACAATATCTCTATTTATCCGGAACGATATCTCTATTTACCCAGAACGATATCTCTATTTACCCGGAACAATAGCTCTATTTACCCGGAACGATGTCTCTATTTACCCAGAACGATGTCTCTATTTACCCGGAACGATATCTCTATTTACCCAGAACGATATCTCTATTTACCCGGAACGATATCTCTATTTACCCGGAACAATATCTCTATTTACCCGGAACGATATCTATATTTACCCAGAACGGTATCTCTATTTACCCGGAACGATGTCTCTATTTACCCGGAACGATATCTCTATTTACCCGGAACGATATCTCTATTTACCCGGAACGATGTCTCTATTTACCCGGAACGATATCTCTATTTACCCGGAACAATATCTCTATTTACCCGGAACGATGTCTCTATTTACCCGGAACGATATCTCTATTTACCCGGAACGATATCTCTATTTACCCGGAACGATATCTCTATTTACCCGGAACGATGTCTCTATTTACCCAGAACGCTGTCTCTATTTACCCAGAACGATATCTCTATTTACCCGGAACGATGTCTCTATTTACCCGGAACGATATCTCTATTTACCCGGAACGATATCTCTATTTACCCGGAACGATATCTCTATTTACCCGGAACGATGTCTCTATTTACCCGGAACGATATCTCGATTTACCCGGAACGATATCTCTATTTACACGGAACAATATCTCTATTTACCCGGAACGATATCTCTATTTACCCGGAACGATATCTCTATTTACCCGGAACGATGTCTCTATTTACCCGGAACGATGTCTCTATTTACCCGGAACGATATCTCTATTTACCCAGAACGATATCTCTATTTACCCGGAACGATGTCTCTATTTACCCGGAACGATATCTCTATTTACCCGGAACGATATCTCTATTTACCCGGAACGATATCTCTATTTACCCGGAACGATATCTCTATTTACCTGGAAGGATGTCTCTATTTACCCGGAACGATATCTCTATTTACCCAGAACGATATCTCTATTTACCCGGAACGATGTCTCTATTTACCCGTAACGATATCTCTATTTACCCAGAACGATGTCTCTATTTACCCGGAACGATATCTCTATTTACCCGGAACGATGTCTCTATTTACCCGGAACGATGTCTCTATTTACCCAGAACGATATCTCTATTTACCCGGAACGATGTCTCTATTTACCCGGAACGATATCTCTATTTACCCAGAACGATATCTCTATTTACCCGGAACGATATCTCTATTTACCCGGAACGATATCTCTATTTACCCAGAACGATATCTCTATTTACCCGGAACGATGTCGCTATTTACCCGGAACGATATCTCTATTTACCCGGAACGATATCTCTATTTACCCGGAACGATATCTCTATTTACCCAGAACAATATCTCTATTTACCCGGAACAATGTCTCTATTTACCCGGAACGATATCTCTATTTTCCCGGAACAATATCTCTATTTACCCGGAACGATATCTCTATTTACCCGGAACGATATCTCAATTGACCCTGAACGATATCTCTATTTACCCGGAACGATATCTCTATTTACCCGGAACGATATCTCTATTTACCCGGAACGATGTCGCTATTTACCCGGAACGATATCTCTATTTACCCAGAACGATATCTATATTTACCCAGAACGATATCTCTATTTACCCGGAACGATATCTCTATTTACCCAGAACGATGTCTCTATTTACCCGGAACGATATCTCTATTTACACAGAACGATATCTCTATTTACCCGGAACGATATCTCTATTTACCCAGAACGATATCTCTATTTACCCGGAACGATATCTCTATTTACCCGTAACGATATCTCTATTTACCCGGAACGATATCTCTATTTACACGGAACCATATCTCTATTTACCCAGAACGATGTCTCTATTTACCCGGAACGATATCTCTATTTACACAGAACGATATCTCTATTTACCCGGAACGATATCTCTATTTACCCAGAACGATATCTCTATTTACCCGGAACAATATCTCTATTTACCCGGAACGATATCTCTATTTACCCGGAACGATGTCTCTATTTACCCGGAACGATATCTCTATTTACCCGGAACGATGTCTCTATTTACCCGGAACGATATCTCTATTTACCCAGAACGATAGCTCTATTTACCCGGAACGATATCTCTATTTACCCGGAACGATATCTCTATTTACCAGGAACGATGTCTCTATTTACCCGGAACGATATCTCTATTTATCCGGGAACGATATCTCTATTTACCCTGAACGATATCTCTATTTATCCGGAACGATATCTCTATTTACCCGGAACGATATCTCTATTTATCCGGAACGATATCTCGATTGACCCGGAACAATATCTCGATTTACCCGGAACGATATCTCTATTGACCCGGAACGATATCTCTATTTACCCGGAACGATATCTCTATTTACCCGGAACAATAGCTCTATTTACCCGGAACGATGTCTCTATTTACCCGGAACGATGTCTCTATTTACCCGGAACGATATCCCTATTTACCCGGAACGATATCTCTATTTACCCGGAACGATATGTCTATTTACCCAGAACAATATCTCTATTTACCCGGAACAATGTCTCTATTTACCCGGAACGATATCTCTATTTTCCCGGAACGATATCTCTATTTACCCGGAACGATATCTCAATTGACCCTGAACGATATCTCTATTTACCCGGAACGATATCTCTATTTACCCGGAACGATGTCGCTATTTACCCGGAACGATATCTCTATTTACCCAGAACGATATCTATATTTACCCAGAACGATATCTCTATTTACCCGGAACGATATCTCTATTTACCCGGAACGATGTCTCTATTTACCCGGAACGATATCTCTATTTACACAGAACGATATCTCTATTTACCCGGAACGATATCTCTATTTACCCAGAACGATATCTCTATTTACCCGGAACGATATCTCTATTTACCCGGAACGATATCTCTATTTACCCGGAACGATATCTCTATTTACACGGAACGATATCTCTATTTACCCGGAACGATATCTCTATTTACCCAGAACGATATCTATATTTACCCAGAACGATATCTCTATTTACCCGGAACGATATCTCTATTTACCCGGAACGATATCTCTCTTTACCCTTAACGATATCTCTATTTACCCGGAACGATATCTCTATTTACCCAGAACGATATCTCTATTTACCCAGAACAATATCTATATTTACCCGGGACGATATCTCTATTTACCTGGAACGATATCTCTATTTACCCGGAACGATATCTCTATTTACCCGGAACAATATCTCTATTTACCCGGAACAATATCTCTACCCGGAACAATGTCTCTATTTACCCGGAACGATATCTCAATTGACCCGGAACGATATCTCTATTTACCCGGAACGATGTCTCTATTTACCCGGAACGATATCTCTATTTTCCCGGAACATGATCTCTATTTACCCGGAACGATATCTCTATTTACCGGGAACGATATCTCTATTTACCCGGAAAGATGTCTCTATTTACCGGGAAAGATGTCTCTATTTACCCGGAACGATATCTCTATTTACCCGGAACGATGTCTCTATTTACCCGGAACGATGTCTCTATTTACCCGGAACGATATCTCTATTTACCCGGAACGATATCTCTATTTACCCGGAACGATGTCTCTATTTACCCGGAACGATATCTCTATTTACCCGGAACGATGTCTCTATTTACCCGGAACGATGTCTCTATTTACCCGGAACGATATCTCAATTTACCCGGAACGATATCTCTATTTACCCAGAACGATATCTCTATTTACCCAGAACTATATCTCCATTTACCCGGAACGATATCTCTATTTACCCGGAACAATATCTCTATTTACCCGGAACGATGTCTCTATTTACCCGGAACGATGTCTCTATTTACCCGGAACGATATCTCTATTTACCCAGAACGATATCTCTATTTACCCGGAACGATATCTCTATTTACCCGGAACGCTGTCTCTATTTACCCGGAACAATATCTCTATTTACCCGGAACGATGTCTCTATTTACCCGGAACGATATCTCTATTTACCCGGAACGATATCTCTATTTACCCGGAACGATGTCTCTATTTACCCGGAACGATATCTCTATTTACCCGGAACGATGTCTCTATTTACCCAGAACGCTGTCTCTATTTACCCAGAACGATATCTCTATTTACCCGGAACGATGTCTCTATTTACCCGGAACGATATCTCTATTTACCCGGAACGATATCTCTATTTACCCGGAACGATGTCTCTATTTACCCGGAACGATATCTCGATTTACCCGGAACGATATCTCTATTTACACGGAACAATATCTCTATTTACCCGGAACGATATCTCTATTTACCCGGAACGATATCTCTATTTACCCGGAACGATATCTCTATTTACCCGGAACGATGTCTCTATTTACCCGGAACGATATCTCTATTTACCCAGAACGATATCTCTATTTACCCGGAACGATGTCTCTATTTACCCGGAACGATATCTCTATTTACCCGGAACGATATCTCTATTTACCCGGAACGATATCTCTATTTACCCGGAACGATATCTCTATTTACCTGGAAGGATGTCTCTATTTACCCGGAACGATATCTCTATTTACCCAGAACGATATCTCTATTTACCCAGAACGATATCTCTATTTACCCGGAACGATGTCTCTATTTACCCGTAACGATATCTCTATTTACCCAGAACGATGTCTCTATTTACCCGGAACGATATCTCTATTTACCCGGAACGATGTCTCTATTTACCCGGAACGATGTCTCTATTTACCCAGAACGATATCTCTATTTACCCGGAACGATGTCTCTATTTACCCGGAACGATATCTCTATTTACCCAGAACGATATCTCTATTTACCCGGAACGATATCTCTATTTACCCGGAACGATATCTCTATTTACCCGGAACGATATCTCTATTTACCCGGAACGATGTCGCTATTTACCCGGAACGATATCTCTATTTACCCGGAACGATATCTCTATTTACCCGGAACGATATCTCTATTTACCCAGAACAATATCTCTATTTACCCGGAACAATGTCTCTATTTACCCGGAACGATATCTCTATTTTCCCGGAACAATATCTCTATTTACCCGGAACGATATCTCTATTTACCCGGAACGATATCTCAATTGACCCTGAACGATATCTCTATTTACCCGGAACGATATCTCTATTTACCCGGAACGATATCTCTATTTACCCGGAACGATGTCGCTATTTACCCGGAACGATATCTCTATTTACCCAGAACGATATCTCTATTTACCCAGAACGATATCTCTATTTACCCGGAACGATATCTCTATTTACCCAGAACGATGTCTCTATTTACCCGGAACGATATCTCTATTTACACAGAACGATATCTCTATTTACCCGGAACGATATCTCTATTTACCGAGAACGATATCTCTATTTACCCGGAACGATATCTCTATTTACCCGTAACGATATCTCTATTTACCCGGAACGATATCTCTATTTACACGGAACCATATCTCTATTTACCCAGAACGATATCTCTATTTACCCAGAACGATATCTATATTTACCCAGAACGATATCTCTATTTACCCGGAACGATATCTCTATTTACCCGGAACGATATCTCTCTTTACCCTTAACGATATCTCTATTTACCCGGAACGATATCTCTATTTACCCAGAACGATATCTCTATTTACCCAGAACGATATCTCTATTTACCCAGAACAATATCTATATTTACCCGGGACGATATCTCTATTTACCTGGAACGATATCTCTATTTACCCGGAACGATATCTCTATTTACCCGGAAAGATATCTCTATTTACCCGGAACAATGTCTCTATTTACCCAGAACGATATCTCTATTCACCCGGAACGATATCTCTATTTTCCCGGAACGATATCTCTATTTACCCAGAAAGATATCTCTATTTACCCAGAACGATATCTCTATTTACCCGGAACGATGTCTCTATTTACCCGGAACGATATCTCAATTGACCCGGAACGATATCTCTATTTACCCGGAACGATATCTCTATTTACGCGGAACGATATCTCAATTTACCCGGAACGATATCTCTATTTACCCGGAACGATATCTCTATTTACCCAGAACTATATCTCCATTTACCCGGAACGATATCTCTATTTACCCGGAACAATATCTCTATTTACCCGGAACGATATCTCTATTTACCCGGAACGATGTCTCTATTTACCCAGAACGATATCTCTATTTACCCGGAACGCTGTCTCTATTTACCCGGAACGATGTCTCTATTTACCCGGAATGATATCTCTATTTACCCAGAACGATATCTCTATTTACCCGGAACGATGTCTGTATTTACCCGGAACGATATCTCTATTTACCCAGAACGATATCTCTATTTACCCGGAACGATATCTCTATTTACCCAGAACGATATCTCTATTTACCCAGAACGATATCTCTATTTACCCAGAACGATATCTCTATTTACCCGGTACTATATCTCTATTTACCCGGAACGATATCTCTATTTACCCGGAACAATATCTCTATTGACCCGGAACGATATCTCTATTTACCCGGAACGATGTCTCTATTTACCCGGAACGATATCTCTATTTACCCGGAACGATGTCTCTATTTACCCGGAACGAAATCTCTATTTACCCGGAACGATATCTCTATTTACCCGGAACAATATCTCTATTTATCCGGAACGATATCTCTATTTACCCAGAACGATATCTCTATTTACCCGGAACAATAGCTCTATTTACCCGGAACGATGTCTCTATTTACCCAGAACGATGTCTCTATTTACCCGGAACGATATCTCTATTTACCCAGAACGATATCTCTATTTACCCGGAACGATATCTCTATTTACCCGGAACAATATCTCTATTTACCCGGAACGATATCTATATTTACCCAGAACGGTATCTCTATTTACCCGGAACGATGTCTCTATTTACCCGGAACGATATCTCTATTTACCCGGAACGATATCTCTATTTACCCGGAACGATGTCTCTATTTACCCGGAACGATATCTCTATTTACCCGGAACAATATCTCTATTTACCCGGAACGATGTCTCTATTTACCCGGAACGATATCTCTATTTACCCGGAACGATATCTCTATTTACCCGGAACGATGTCTCTATTTACCCGGAACGATGTCTCTATTTACCCGGAACGATATCTCTATTTACCCGGAACGATGTCTCTATTTACCCAGAACGCTGTCTCTATTTACCCAGAACGATATCTCTATTTACCCGGAACGATGTCTCTATTTACCCGGAACGATATCTCTATTTACCCGGAACGATATCTCTATTTACCCGGAACGATATCTCTATTTACCCGGAACGATGTCTCTATTTACCCGGAACGATATCTCGATTTACCCGGAACGATATCTCTATTTACACGGAACAATATCTCTATTTACCCGGAACGATATCTCTATTTACCCGGAACGATATCTCTATTTACCCGGAACGATGTCTCTATTTACCCGGAACGATGTCTCTATTTACCCGGAACGATATCTCTATTTACCCAGAACGATATCTCTATTTACCCGGAACGATGTCTCTATTTACCCGGAACGATATCTCTATTTACCCGGAACGATATCTCTATTTACCCGGAACGATATCTCTATTTACCCGGAACGATATCTCTATTTACCTGGAAGGATGTCTCTATTTACCCGGAACGATATCTCTATTTACCCAGAACGATATCTCTATTTACCCGGAACGATGTCTCTATTTACCCGTAACGATATCTCTATTTACCCAGAACGATGTCTCTATTTACCCGGAACGATATCTCTATTTACCCGGAACGATGTCTCTATTTACCCGGAACGATGTCTCTATTTACCCAGAACGATATCTCTATTTACCCGGAACGATGTCTCTATTTACCCGGAACGATATCTCTATTTACCCAGAACGATATCTCTATTTACCCGGAACGATATCTCTATTTACCCGGAACGATATCTCTATTTACCCAGAACGATATCTCTATTTACCCGGAACGATATCTCTATTTACCCGGAACGATATCTCTATTTACCCGGAACGATATCTCTATTTACCCAGAACAATATCTCTATTTACCCGGAACAATGTCTCTATTTACCCGGAACGATATCTCTATTTTCCCGGAACAATATCTCTATTTACCCGGAACGATATCTCTATTTACCCGGAACGATATCTCAATTGACCCTGAACGATATCTCTATTTACCCGGAACGATATCTCTATTTACCCGGAACGATATCTCTATTTACCCGGAACGATGTCGCTATTTACCCGGAACGATATCTCTATTTACCCAGAACGATATCTATATTTACCCAGAACGATATCTCTATTTACCCGGAACGATATCTCTATTTACCCAGAACGATGTCTCTATTTACCCGGAACGATATCTCTATTTACACAGAACGATATCTCTATTTACCCGGAACGATATCTCTATTTACCCAGAACGATATCTCTATTTACCCGGAACGATATCTCTATTTACCCGTAACGATATCTCTATTTACCCGGAACGATATCTCTATTTACACGGAACCATATCTCTATTTACCCAGAACGATGTCTCTATTTACCCGGAACGATATCTCTATTTACACAGAACGATATCTCTATTTACCCGGAACGATATCTCTATTTACCCAGAACGATATCTCTATTTACCCGGAACAATATCTCTATTTACCCGGAACGATGTCTCTATTTACCCGGAACGATATCTCTATTTACCCGGAACGATGTCTCTATTTACCCGGAACGATATCTCTATTTACCCAGAACGATAGCTCTATTTACCCGGAACGATATCTCTATTTACCCGGAACGATATCTCTATTTACCAGGAACGATGTCTCTATTTACCCGGAACGATATCTCTATTTATCCGGGAACGATATCTCTATTTACCCTGAACGATATCTCTATTTATCCGGAACGATATCTCTATTTACCCGGAACGATATCTCTATTTATCCGGAACGATATCTCGATTTACCCGGAACAATATCTCGATTTACCCGGAACGATATCTCTATTGACCCGGAACGATATCTCTATTTACCCGGAACGATATCTCTATTTACCCGGAACAATAGCTCTATTTACCCGGAACGATGTCTCTATTTACCCGGAACGATGTCTCTATTTACCCGGAACGATATCCCTATTTACCCGGAACGATATCTCTATTTACCCGGAACGATATGTCTATTTACCCAGAACAATATCTCTATTTACCCGGAACAATGTCTCTATTTACCCGGAACGATATCTCTATTTTCCCGGAACGATATCTCTATTTACCCGGAACGATATCTCAATTGACCCTGAACGATATCTCTATTTACCCGGAACGATATCTCTATTTACCCGGAACGATGTCGCTATTTACCCGGAACGATATCTCTATTTACCCAGAACGATATCTATATTTACCCAGAACGATATCTCTATTTACCCGGAACGATATCTCTATTTACCCGGAACGATGTCTCTATTTACCCGGAACGATATCTCTATTTACACAGAACGATATCTCTATTTACCCGGAACGATATCTCTATTTACCCAGAACGATATCTCTATTTACCCGGAACGATATCTCTATTTACCCGGAACGATATCTCTATTTACCCGGAACGATATCTCTATTTACACGGAACGATATCTCTATTTACCCGGAACGATATCTCTATTTACCCAGAACGATATCTATATTTACCCAGAACGATATCTCTATTTACCCGGAACGATATCTCTATTTACCCGGAACGATATCTCTCTTTACCCTTAACGATATCTCTATTTACCCGGAACGATATCTCTATTTACCCAGAACGATATCTCTATTTACCCAGAACAATATCTATATTTACCCGGGACAATATCTCTATTTACCTGGAACGATATCTCTATTTACCCGGAACGATATCTCTATTTACCCGGAACAATATCTCTATTTACCCGGAACAATATCTCTACCCGGAACAATGTCTCTATTTACCCGGAACGATATCTCAATTGACCCGGAACGATATCTCTATTTACCCGGAACGATGTCTCTATTTACCCGGAACGATATCTCTATTTTCCCGGAACATGATCTCTATTTACCCGGAACGATATCTCTATTTACCGGGAACGATATCTCTATTTACCCGGAAAGATGTCTCTATTTACCGGGAAAGATGTCTCTATTTACCCGGAACGATATCTCTATTTACCCGGAACGATGTCTCTATTTACCCGGAACGATGTCTCTATTTACCCGGAACGATGTCTCAATTTACCCGGAACGATATCTCTATTTACCCGGAACGATATCTCTATTTACCCGGAACGATGTCTCTATTTACCCGGAACGATATCTCTATTTACCCGGAACGATGTCTCTATTTACCCGGAACGATGTCTCTATTTACCCGGAACGATATCTCAATTTACCCGGAACGATATCTCTATTTACCCAGAACGATATCTCTATTTACCCAGAACTATATCTCCATTTACCCGGAACGATATCTCTATTTACCCGGAACAATATCTCTATTTACCCGGAACGATGTCTCTATTTACCCGGAACGATGTCTCTATTTACCCGGAACGATATCTCTATTTACCCAGAACGATATCTCTATTTACCCGGAACGATATCTCTATTTACCCGGAACGCTGTCTCTATTTACCCGGAACGATATCTCTATTTACCCGGAACGATATCTCTATTTACCCGGAACGATATCTCTATTTACCCGGAACGATATCTCTATTTACCCAGAACGATATCTCTATTTACCCGGAACGATATCTCTATTTACCCAGAACGATATCTCTATTTACCCAGAACGATATCTCTATTTACCCGGAACGATGTCTCTATTTTCCCGGAACAATATCTCTATTTACCCGGAACGATATCTCTATTTACCCGGAACGATATCTCAATTGACCCTGAACGATATCTCTATTTACCCGGAACGATATCTCTATTTACCCGGAACGATATCTCTATTTACCCGGAACGATGTCGCTATTTACCCGGAACGATATCTCTATTTACCCAGAACGATATCTATATTTACCCAGAACGATATCTCTATTTACCCGGAACGATATCTCTATTTACCCAGAACGATGTCTCTATTTACCCGGAACGATATCTCTATTTACACAGAACGATATCTCTATTTACCCGGAACGATATCTCTATTTACCCAGAACGATATCTCTATTTACCCGGAACGATATCTCTATTTACCCGTAACGATATCTCTATTTACCCGGAACGATATCTCTATTTACACGGAACCATATCTCTATTTACCCAGAACGATATCTCTATTTACCCAGAACGATATCTATATTTACCCAGAACGATATCTCTATTTACCCGGAACGATATCTCTATTTACCCGGAACGATATCTCTATTTACCCGGAACGATATCTCTCTTTACCCTTAACGATATCTCTATTTACCCGGAACGATATCTCTATTTACCCAGAACGATATCTCTATTTACCCAGAAAGATATCTCTATTTACCCAGAACGATATCTCTATTTACCCGGAACGATGTCTCTATTTACCCGGAACGATATCTCAATTGACCCGGAACGATATCTCTATTTACCCGGAACGATATCTCTATTTACGCGGAACGATATCTCAATTTACCCGGAACGATATCTCTATTTACCCGGAACGATATCTCTATTTACCCAGAACTATATCTCCATTTACCCGGAACGATATCTCTATTTACCCGGAACAATATCTCTATTTACCCGGAACGATATCTCTATTTACCCGGAACGATGTCTCTATTTACCCAGAACGATATCTCTATTTACCCGGAACGCTGTCTCTATTTACCCGGAACGATGTCTCTATTTACCCGGAATGATATCTCTATTTACCCGGAACGATGTCTCTATTTACCCGGAACGATATCTCTATTTACCCGGAACGATATCTCTATTTACCCGGAACGATATCTCTATTTACCCAGAACGATATCTCTATTTACCCAGAACGATATCTCTATTTACCCGGTACTATATCTCTATTTACCCGGAACGATATCTCTATTTACCCGGAACAATATCTCTATTGACCCGGAACGATATCTCTATTTACCCGGAACGATGTCTCTATTTACCCGGAACGATATCTCTATTTACCCGGAACGATGTCTCTATTTACCCGGAACGATATCTCTATTTACCCGGAACAATATCTCTATTTATCCGGAACGATACCTCTATTTACCCAGAACGATATCTCTATTTACCCGGAACAATAGCTCTATTTACCCGGAACGATGTCTCTATTTACCCGGAACGATGTCTCTATTTACCCGGAACGATATCCCTATTTACCCGGAACGATATCTCTATTTACCCGGAACGATATCTCTATTTACCCAGAACAATATCTCTATTTACCCGGAACAATGTCTCTATTTACCCGGAACGATATCTCTATTTTCCCGGAACAATATCTCTATTTACCCGGAACGATATCTCTATTTACCCGGAACGATATCTCAATTGACCCTGAACGATATCTCTATTTACCCGGAACGATATCTCTATTTACCCGGAACGATATCTCTATTTACCCGGAACGATGTCGCTATTTACCCGGAACGATATCTCTATTTACCCAGAACGATATCTCTATTTACCCGGAACGATATCTCTATTTACCCAGAACGATGTCTCTATTTACCCGGAACGATATCTCTATTTACACAGAACGATATCTCTATTTACCCGGAACGATATCTCTATTTACCCAGAACGATATCTCTATTTACCCGGAACAATATCTCTATTTACCCGGAACGATGTCTCTATTTACCCGGAACGATGTCTCTATTTACCCGGAACGATATCTCTATTTACCCGGAACGATGTCTCTATTTACCCGGAACGATATCTCTATTTACCCAGAACGATAGCTCTATTTACCCGGAACGATATCTCTATTTACCCGGAACGATATCTCTATTTACCAGGAACGATGTCTCTATTTACCCGGAACGATATCTCTATTTATCCGGGAACGATATCTCTATTTACCCTGAACGATATCTCTATTTATCCGGAACGATATCTCTATTTACCCGGAACGATATCTCTATTTATCCGGAACGATATCTCGATTTACCCGGAACAATATCTCGATTTACCCGGAACGATATCTCTATTGACCCGGAACGATATCTCTATTTACCCGGAACGATATCTCTATTTACCCGGAACAATAGCTCTATTTACCCGGAACGATGTCTCTATTTACCCGGAACGATGTCTCTATTTACCCGGAACGATATCCCTATTTACCCGGAACGATATCTCTATTTACCCGGAACGATATCTCTATTTACCCAGAACAATATCTCTATTTACCCGGAACAATGTCTCTATTTACCCGGAACGATATCTCTATTTTCCCGGAACGATATCTCTATTTACCCGGAACGATATCTCAATTGACCCTGAACGATATCTCTATTTACCCGGAACGATATCTCTATTTACCCGGAACGATGTCGCTATTTACCCGGAACGATATCTCTATTTACCCAGAACGATATCTATATTTACCCAGAACGATATCTCTATTTACCCGGAACGATATCTCTATTTACCCGGAACGATGTCTCTATTTACCCGGAACGATATCTCTATTTACACAGAACGATATATCTATTTACCCGGAACGATATCTCTATTTACCCAGAACGATATCTCTATTTACCCGGAACGATATCTCTATTTACCCGGAACGATATCTCTATTTACCCGTAACGATATCTCTATTTACACGGAACGATATCTCTATTTACCCGGAACGATATCTCTATTTACCCAGAACGATATCTATATTTACCCAGAACGATATCTCTATTTACCCGGAACGATATCTCTATTTACCCGGAACGATATCTCTCTTTACCCTTAACGATATCTCTATTTACCCGGAACGATATCTCTATTTACCCAGAACGATATCTCTATTTACCCAGAACAATATCTATATTTACCCGGGACGATATCTCTATTTACCTGGAACGATATCTCTATTTACCCGGAACGATATCTCTATTTACCCGGAACAATATCTCTATTTACCCGGAACAATATCTCTACCCGGAACAATGTCTCTATTTACCCGGAACGATATCTCAATTGACCCGGAACGATATCTCTATTTACCCGGAACGATATCTCTATTTACGCGGAACGATATCTCTATTTATGAGGAACGATATCTCAATTTACCCGGAACGATATCTCTATTTACCCAGAACGATATCTCTATTTACCCAGAACGATATCTCTATTTACCCGGAACGATGTCTCTATTTACCCGGAACGATGTCTCTATTTACCCGGAACGATATCTCTATTTACCCGGAACGATGTCTCTATTTACCCGGAACGATGTCTCTATTTACCCGGAACGATGTCTCTATTTACCCGGAACGATATCTCTATTTACCCGGAACGATGTCTCTATTTACCCGGAACGATATCTCTATTTACCCGGAACGATGTCTCTATTTACCCGGAACGATATCTCTATTTGCCCGGAACGATATCTCTATTTACCCGGAACGATGTCTCTATTTACCCGGAACGATATCTCTATTTACCCGGAACGATATCTCTATTTACCCGGAACGATGTCTCTATTTACCCAGAACGATGTCTCTATTTACCCGGAACGATGTCTCTATTTACCCGGAACGATGTCTCAATTTACCCGGAACGATATCTCTATTTACCCGGAACGATGTCTCTATTTACCCGGAACGATGTCTCTATTTACCCGGAACGATATCTCTATTTACCCGGAACGATGTCTCTATTTACCCGGAACGATGTCTCTATTTACCCGGAACGATATCTCAATTTACCCGGAACGATATCTCTATTTACCCAGAACGATATCTCTATTTACCCAGAACTATATCTCCATTTACCCGGAGCGATATCTCTATTTACCCGGAACAATATCTCTATTTACCCGGAACGATGTCTCTATTTACCCGGAACGATGTCTCTATTTACCCGGAACGATATCTCTATTTACCCAGAACGATATCTCTATTTACCCGGAACGATATCTCTATTTACCCGGAACGCTGTCTCTATTTACCCGGAACGATGTCTCTATTTACCCGGAACGATATCTCTATTTACCCGGAACGATATCTCTATTTACCCAGAACGATATCTCTATTTACCCGGAACGATATCTCTATTTACCCGGAACGATATCTCTATTTACCCAGAACGATATCTCTATTTACCCGGAACGCTGTCTCTATTTACCCGGAACGATGTCTCTATTTACCCGGAACGATATCTCTATTTACCCAGAACGATATCTCTATTTACCCGGAACGATATCTCTATTTACCCGGAACGATATCTCTATTTACCCGGATATCTCTATTTACCCAGAACGATATCTCTATTTACCCGGAACGATGTCTCTATTTACCCAGAACGGTATCTCTATTTACCCGGAACGATGTCTCTATTTACCCGGAACGATATCTCTATTTACCCGGAACGATATCTCTACTTACCCGGAACGATGTCTCTATTTACCCGGAACGATATCTCTATTTACCCGGAACGATGTCTCTATTTACCCGGAACGATATCTCTATTTACCCGGAACGATATCTCTATTTACCCGGAACGATGTCTCTATTTACCCGGAACGATGTCTCTATTTACCCGGAACGATATCTCTATTTACCCGGAACGATATCTCTATTTACCCGGAACGATATCTCTATTTACCCAGAACGATATCTCTATTTACCCGGAACGCTGTCTCTATTTACCCGGAACAATGTCTCTATTTACCCGGAACGATATCTCTATTTACCCAGAACGATATCTCTATTTACCCAGAACGATATCTCTATTTACCCGGAACGATATCTCTATTTACCCAGAACGATATCTCTATTTACCCGGAACGATATCTCTATTTACCCGGAACGATATCTCTATTTACCCGGAACGATATCTCTATTTACCCAGAACGATATCTCTATTTACCCGGAACGATATCTCTATTTACCCGGAACAATATCTCTATTTACCCGGAACGATATCTATATTTACCCAGAACGGTATCTCTATTTACCCGGAACGATGTCTCTATTTACCCGGAACGATATCTCTATTTACCCGGAACGATATCTCTATTTACCCGGAACGATATCTCTATTTACCCGGAACGATGTCTCTATTTACCCGGAACGATATCTCTATTTACCCGGAACAATATCTCTATTTACCCGGAACGATGTCTCTATTTACCCGGAACGATATCTCTATTTACCCGGAACGATATCTCTATTTACCCGGAACGATGTCTCTATTTACCCGGAACGATATCTCTATTTACCCGGAACGATGTCTCTATTTACCCAGAACGCTGTCTCTATTTACCCAGAACGATATCTCTATTTACCCGGAACGATATCTCTATTCACCCGGAACGATATCTCTATTTTCCCGGAACGATATCTCTATTTACCCAGAAAGATATCTCTATTTACCCAGAACGATATCTCTATTTACCCGGAACGATGTCTCTATTTACCCGGAACGATATCTCAATTGACCCGGAACGATATCTCTATTTACCCGGAACGATATCTCTATTTACGCGGAACGATATCTCAATTTACCCGGAACGATATCTCTATTTACCCGGAACGATATCTCTATTTACCCAGAACTATATCTCCATTTACCCGGAACGATATCTCTATTTACCCGGAACAATATCTCTATTTACCCGGAACAATATCTCTATTTACCCGGAACGATATCTCTATTTACCCGGAACGATATCTCAATTGACCCTGAACGATATCTCTATTTACCCGGAACGATATCTCTATTTACCCGGAACGATATCTCTATTTACCCGGAACGATGTCGCTATTTACCCGGAACGATATCTCTATTTACCCAGAACGATATCTCTATTTACCCGGAACGATATCTCTATTTACCCAGAACGATGTCTCTATTTACCCGGAACGATATCTCTATTTACACAGAACGATATCTCTATTTACCCGGAACGATATCTCTATTTACCCAGAACGATATCTCTATTTACCCGGAACAATATCTCTATTTACCCGGAACGATATCTCTATTTACCCGGAACGATGTCTCTATTTACCCGGAACGATATCTCTATTTACCCGGAACGATGTCTCTATTTACCCGGAACGATATCTCTATTTACCCAGAACGATAGCTCTATTTACCCGGAACGATATCTCTATTTACCCGGAACGATATCTCTATTTACCAGGAACGATGTCTCTATTTACCCGGAACGATATCTCTATTTATCCGGGAACGATATCTCTATTTACCCTGAACGATATCTCTATTTATCCGGAACGATATCTCTATTTACCCGGAACGATATCTCTATTTATCCGGAACGATATCTCGATTTACCCGGAACAATATCTCGATTTACCCGGAACGATATCTCTATTGACCCGGAACGATATCTCTATTTACCCGGAACGATATCTCTATTTACCCGGAACGATGTCTCTATTTACCCGGAACGATATCCCTATTTACCCGGAACGATATCTCTATTTACCCGGAACGATATCTCTATTTACCCAGAACAATATCTCTATTTACCCGGAACAATGTCTCTATTTACCCGGAACGATATCTCTATTTTCCCGGAACGATATCTCTATTTACCCGGAACGATATCTCAATTGACCCTGAACGATATCTCTATTTACCCGGAACGATATCTCTATTTACCCGGAACGATGTCGCTATTTACCCGGAACGATATCTCTATTTACCCAGAACGATATCTATATTTACCCAGAACGATATCTCTATTTACCCGGAACGATATCTCTATTTACCCGGAACGATGTCTCTATTTACCCGGAACGATATCTCTATTTACACAGAACGATATCTCTATTTACCCGGAACGATATCTCTATTTACCCGGAACGATATCTCTATTTACCCGGAACGATATCTCTATTTACCCGGAACGATATCTCTATTTACACGGAACGATATCTCTATTTACACGGAACGATATCTCTATTTACCCGGAACGATATCTCTATTTACCCAGAACGATATCTATATTTACCCAGAACGATATCTCTATTTACCCGGAACGATATCTCTATTTACCCGGAACGATATCTCTCTTTACCCTTAACGATATCTCTATTTACCCGGAACGATATCTCTATTTACCCAGAACGATATCTCTATTTACCCAGAACAATATCTATATTTACCCGGGACGATATCTCTATTTACCTGGAACGATATCTCTATTTACCCGGAACGATATCTCTATTTACCCGGAACAATATCTCTATTTACCCGGAACAATATCTCTACCCGGAACAATGTCTCTATTTACCCGGAACGATATCTCAATTGACCCGGAACGATATCTCTATTTACCCGGAACGATATCTCTATTTACGCGGAACGATATCTCTATTTATGAGGAACGATATTTCAATTTACCCGGAACGATATCTCTATTTACCCAGAACGATATCTCTATTTACCCAGAACGATATCTCTATTTACCCGGAACGATGTCTCTATTTACCCGGAACGATGTCTCTATTTACCCGGAACGATATCTCTATTTACCCGGAACGATGTCTCTATTTACCCGGAACGATGTCTCTATTTACCCGGAACGATGTCTCTATTTACCCGGAACGATATCTCTATTTACCCGGAACGATATCTCTATTTACCCGGAACGATGTCTCTATTTACCCGGAACGATATCTCTATTTACCCGGAACGATGTCTCTATTTACCCGGAACCCGGAACGATATCTCTATTTACCCGGAACGATATCTCTATTTACCCGGAACGATGTCTCTATTTACCCAGAACGATGTCTCTATTTACCCGGAACGATATCTCTATTTACCCGGAACGATATCTCTATTTACCCGGAACGATATCTCTATTTACCCGGAACGATATCTCTATTTACCCGGAACGATGTCTCTATTTACCCGGAACGATATCTCTATTTTCCCGGAACAATATCTCTATTTACCCGGAACGATATCTCTATTTACCGGGAACGATATCTCAATTTACCCGGAAAGATGTCTCTATTTACCGGGAAAGATGTCTCTATTTACCCGGAACGATATCTCTATTTACCCGGAACGATGTCTCTATTTACCCGGAACGATGTCTCTATTTACCCGGAACGATGTCTCAATTTACCCGGAACGATATCTCTATTTACCCGGAACGATATCTCTATTTACCCGGAACGATGTCTCTATTTACCCGGAACGATATCTCTATTTACCCGGAACGATGTCTCTATTTACCCGGAACGATGTCTCTATTTACCCGGAACGATATCTCAATTTACCCGGAACGATATCTCTATTTACCCAGAACGATATCTCTATTTACCCAGAACTATATCTCCATTTACCCGGAACGATATCTCTATTTACCCGGAACAATATCTCTATTTACCCGGAACGATGTCTCTATTTACCCGGAACGATGTCTCTATTTACCCGGAACGATATCTCTATTTACCCGGAACGATATCTCTATTTATCCGGGAACGATATCTCTATTTACCCTGAACGATATCTCTATTTATCCGGAACGATATCTCTATTTACCCGGAACGATATCTCTATTTATCCGGAACGATATCTCGATTTACCCGGAACAATATCTCGATTTACCCGGAACGATATCTCTATTGACCCGGAACGATATCTCTATTTACCCGGAACGATATCTCTATTTACCCGGAACAATAGCTCTATTTACCCGGAACGCTGTCTCTATTTACCCGGAACGATATCTCTATTTACCCGGAACGATATCTCTATTTACCCGGAACGATATCTCTATTTACCCAGAACGATATCTCTATTTACCCGGAACGATATCTCTATTTACCCAGAACGATATCTCTATTTACCCGGAACGCTGTCTCTATTTACCCGGAACGATGTCTCTATTTACCCGGAACGATATCTCTATTTACCCAGAACGATATCTCTATTTACCCGGAACGATATCTCTATTTACCCGGAACGATATCTCTATTTACCCGGATATCTCTATTTACCCAGAACGATATCTCTATTTACCCGGAACGATGTCTCTATTTACCCAGAACGGTATCTCTATTTACCCGGAACGATGTCTCTATTTACCCGGAACGATATCTCTATTTACCCGGAACGATATCTCTATTTACCCGGAACGATGTCTCTATTTACCCGGAACGATATCTCTATTTACCCGGAACGATGTCTCTATTTACCCGGAACGATATCTCTATTTACCCGGAACGATGTCTCTATTTACCCGGAACGATATCTCTATTTACCCGGAACGATGTCTCTATTTACCCGGAACGATGTCTCTATTTACCCGGAACGATATCTCTATTTACCCGGAACGATATCTCTATTTACCCGGAACGATATCTCTATTTGCCCAGAACGATATCTCTATTTACCCGGAACGCTGTCTCTATTTACCCGGAACAATGTCTCTATTTACCCGGAACGATATCTCTATTTACCCAGAACGATATCTCTATTTACCCGGAACGATATCTCTATTTACCCGGAATGATATCTCTATTTTCCCAGAACGATATCTCTATTTACCCGGAACGATGTCTCTATTTACCCGGAACGATATCTCTATTTACCCAGAACGATATCTCTATTTACCCGGAACGATATCTCTATTTACCCAGAACGATATCTCTATTTACCCAGAACGATATCTCTATTTACCCGGTACTATATCTCTATTTACCCGGAACGATATCTCTATTTACCCGGAACAATATCTCTATTGACCCGGAACGATATCTCTATTTACCCGGAACGATGTCTCTATTTACCCGGAACGATATCTCTATTTACCCGGAACGATATCTCTATTTACCCGGAACGATGTCTCTATTTACCCGGAACGATATCTCTATTTACCCGGAACGATATCTCTATTTACCCGGAACAATATCTCTATTTATCCGGAACGATATCTCTATTTACCCAGAACGATATCTCTATTTACCCGGAACAATAGCTCTATTTACCCGGAACGATGTCTCTATTTACCCGGAACGATGTCTCTATTTACCCGGAACGATATCCCTATTTACCCGGAACGATATCTCTATTTACCCGGAACGATATCTCTATTTACCCAGAACAATATCTCTATTTACGCGGAACAATGTCTCTATTTACCCGGAACGATATCTCTATTTTCCCGGAACAATATCTCTATTTACCCGGAACGATATCTCTATTTACCCGGAACGATATCTCAATTGACCCTGAACGATATCTCTATTTACCCGGAACGATATCTCTATTTACCCGGAACGATATCTCTATTTACCCGGAACGATGTCGCTATTTACCCGGAACGATATCTCTATTTACCCAGAACGATATCTCTATTTACCCGGAACGATATCTCTATTTACCCAGAACGATGTCTCTATTTACCCGGAACGATATCTCTATTTACACAGAACGATATCTCTATTTACCCGGAACGATATCTCTATTTACCCAGAACGATATCTCTATTTACCCGGAACAATATCTCTATTTACCCGGAACGATATCTCTATTTACCCGGAACGATGTCTCTATTTACCCGGAACGATGTCTCTATTTACCCGGAACGATATCTCTATTTACCCAGAACGATAGCTCTATTTACCCGGAACGATATCTCTATTTACCCGGAACGATATCTCTATTTACCAGGAACGATGTCTCTATTTACCCGGAACGATATCTCTATTTATCCGGGAACGATATCTCTATTTACCCTGAACGATATCTCTATTTATCCGGAACGATATCTCTATTTACCCGGAACGATATCTCTATTTATCCGGAACGATATCTCGATTTACCCGGAACAATATCTCGATTTACCCGGAACGATATCTCTATTGACCCGGAACGATATCTCTATTTACCCGGAACGATATCTCTATTTACCCGGAACAATAGCTCTATTTACCCGGAACGATGTCTCTATTTACCCGGAACGATGTCTCTATTTACCCGGAACGATATCCCGATTTACCCGGAACGATATCTCTATTTACCCGGAACGATATCTCTATTTACCCAGAACAATATCTCTATTTACCCGGAACAATGTCTCTATTTACCCGGAACGATATCTCTATTTTCCCGGAACGATATCTCTATTTATCCGGAACGATATCTCAATTGACCCTGAACGATATCTCTATTTACCCGGAACGATATCTCTATTTACCCGGAACGATGTCGCTATTTACCCGGAACGATATCTCTATTTACCCAGAACGATATCTATATTTACCCAGAACGATATCTCTATTTACCCGGAACGATATCTCTATTTACCCGGAACGATGTCTCTATTTACCCGGAACGATATCTCTATTTACACAGAACGATATCTCTATTTACCCGGAACGATATCTCTATTTACCCAGAACGATATCTCTATTTACCCGGAACGATATCTCTATTTACCCGGAACGATATCTCTATTTACACGGAACGATATCTCTATTTACCCGGAACGATATCTCTATTTACCCAGAACGATATCTATATTTACCCAGAACGATATCTCTATTTACCCGGAACGATATCTCTATTTACCCGGAACGATATCTCTCTTTACCCTTAACGATATCTCTATTTACCCGGAACGATATCTCTATTTACCCAGAACGATATCTCTATTTACCCAGAACGATATCTCTATTTACCCAGAACAATATCTATATTTACCCGGGACGATATCTCTATTTACCTGGAACGATATCTCTATTTACCCGGAACGATATCTCTATTTACCCGGAACAATATCTCTATTTACCCGGAACAATATCTCTACCCGGAACAATGTCTCTATTTACCCGGAACGATATCTCAATTGACCCGGAACGATATCTCTATTTACCCGGAACGATATCTCTATTTACGCGGAACGATATCTCTATTTATGAGGAACGATATCTCAATTTACCCGGAACGATATCTCTATTTACCCAGAACGATATCTCTATTTACCCAGAACGATATCTCTATTTACCCGGAACGATGTCTCTATTTACCCGGAACGATGTCTCTATTTACCCGGAACGATATCTCTATTTACCCGGAACGATGTCTCTATTTACCCGGAACGATGTCTCTATTTACCCGGAACGATGTCTCTATTTACCCGGAACGATATCTCTATTTACCCGGAACGATGTCTCTATTTACCCGGAACGATATCTCTATTTACCCGGAACGATGTCTCTATTTACCCGGAACGATGTCTCTATTTACCCGGAACCCGGAACGATATCTCTATTTACCCGGAACGATATCTCTATTTACCCGGAACGATGTCTCTATTTACCCGGAACGATATCTCTATTTACCCGGAACGATATCTCTATTTACCCGGAACGATATCTCTATTTACCCGGAACGATGTCTCTATTTACCCGGAACGATATCTCTATTTTCCCGGAACAATATCTCTATTTACCCGGAACGATATCTCTATTTACCGGGAACGATATCTCTATTTACCCGGAAAGATGTCTCTATTTACCGGGAAAGATGTCTCTATTTACCCGGAACGATGTCTCTATTTACCCGGAACGATGTCTCTATTTACCCGGAACGATGTCTCTATTTACCCGGAACGATGTCTCAATTTACCCGGAACGATATCTCTATTTACCCGGAACGATATCTCTATTTACCCGGAACGATGTCTCTATTTACCCGGAACGATGTCTCTATTTACCCGGAACGATGTCTCTATTTACCCGGAACGATGTCTCTATTTACCCGGAACGATATCTCAATTTACCCGGAACGATATCTCTATTTACCCAGAACGATATCTCTATTTACCCAGAACTATATCTCCATTTACCCGGAACGATATCTCTATTTACCCGGAACAATATCTCTATTTACCCGGAACGATGTCTCTATTTACCCGGAACGATGTCTCTATTTACCCGGAACGATATCTCTATTTACCCAGAACGATATCTCTATTTACCCGGAACGATATCTCTATTTACCCGGAACGCTGTCTCTATTTACCCGGAACGATATCTCTATTTACCCGGAACGATATCTCTATTTACCCAGAACGATATCTCTATTTACCCGGAACGATATCTCTATTTACCCAGAACGATATCTCTATTTACCCGGAACGCTGTCTCTATTTACCCGGAACGATGTCTCTATTTACCCGGAACGATATCTCTATTTACCCAGAACGATATCTCTATTTACCCGGAACGATATCTCTATTTACCCGGAACGATATCTCTATTTACCCGGATATCTCTATTTACCCAGAACGATATCTCTATTTACCCGGAACGATGTCTCTATTTACCCAGAACGGTATCTCTATTTACCCGGAACGATGTCTCTATTTACCCGGAACGATATCTCTATTTACCCGGAACGATATCTCTATTTACCCGGAACGATGTCTCTATTTACCCGGAACGATATCTCTATTTACCCGGAACGATGTCTCTATTTACCCGGAACGATATCTCTATTTACCCGGAACGATGTCTCTATTTACCCGGAACGATATCTCTATTTACCCGGAACGATGTCTCTATTTACCCGGAACGATGTCTCTATTTACCCGGAACGATATCTCTATTTACCCGGAACGATATCTCTATTTACCCGGAACGCTGTCTCTATTTACCCGGAACAATGTCTCTATTTACCCGGAACGATATCTCTATTTACCCAGAACGATATCTCTATTTACCCGGAACGATATCTCTATTTACCCGGAACGATATCTCTATTTACCCGGAACGATATCTCTATTTACCCGGAACGATATCTCTATTTACCCGGAACAATATCTCTATTTACCCGGAACGATATCTATATTTACCCAGAACGGTATCTCTATTTACCCGGAACGATGTCTCTATTTACCCGGAACGATATCTCTATTTACCCGGAACGATATCTCTATTTACCCGGAACGATGTCTCTATTTACCCGGAACGATATCTCTATTTACCCGGAACAATATCTCTATTTACCCGGAACGATGTCTCTATTTACCCGGAACGATATCTCTATTTACCCGGAACGATATCTCTATTTACCCGGAACGATGTCTCTATTTACCCGGAACGATATCTCTATTTACCCGGAACGATGTCTCTATTTACCCAGAACGCTGTCTCTATTTACCCAGAACGATATCTCTATTTACCCGGAACGATGTCTCTATTTACCCGGAACGATATCTCTATTTACCCGGAACGATATCTCTATTTACCCGGAACGATGTCTCTATTTACCCGGAACGATATCTCGATTTACCCGGAACGATATCTCTATTTACCCGGAACGATATCTCTATTTACCCGGAACGATATCTCTATTTACCCGGAACGATATCTCTATTTACCCGGAACGATGTCTCTATTTACCCGGAACGATGTCTCTATTTACCCGGAACGATATCTCTATTTACCCAGAACGATATCTCTATTTACCCGGAACGATATCTCTATTTACCCGGAACGATATCTCTATTTACCCGGAACGATATCTCTATTTACCCGGAACGATATCTCTATTTACCCGGAACGATATCTCTATTTACCTGGAAGGATGTCTCTATTTACCCGGAACGATATCTCTATTTACCCAGAACGATATCTCTATTTACCCGGAACGATGTCTCTATTTACCCGTAACGATATCTCTATTTACCCAGAACGATGTCTCTATTTACCCGGAACGATATCTCTATTTACCCGGAACGATGTCTCTATTTACCCGGAACGATGTCTCTATTTACCCAGAACGATATCTCTATTTACCCGGAACGATGTCTCTATTTACCCGGAACGATATCTCTATTTACCCGGAACGATATCTCTATTTACCCGGAACGATGTCTCTATTTACCCGGAACCCGGAACGATATCTCTATTTACCCGGAACGATATCTCTATTTACCCGGAACGATGTCTCTATTTACCCAGAACGATGTCTCTATTTACCCGGAACGATATCTCTATTTACCCGGAACGATATCTCTATTTACCCGGAACGATATCTCTATTTACCCGGAACGATGTCTCTATTTACCCGGAACGATATCTCTATTTTCCCGGAACAATATCTCTATTTACCCGGAACGATATCTCTATTTACCGGGAACGATATCTCAATTTACCCGGAAAGATGTCTCTATTTACCGGGAAAGATGTCTCTATTTACCCGGAACGATATCTCTATTTACCCGGAACGATGTCTCTATTTACCCGGAACGATGTCTCTATTTACCCGGAACGATGTCTCAATTTACCCGGAACGATATCTCTATTTACCCGGAACGATATCTCTATTTACCCGGAACGATATCTCTATTTACCCGGAACGATGTCTCTATTTACCCGGAACGATGTCTCTATTTACCCGGAACGATATCTCAATTTACCCGGAACGATATCTCTATTTACCCAGAACGATATCTCTATTTACCCAGAACTATATCTCCATTTACCCGGAACGATATCTCTATTTACCCGGAACAATATCTCTATTTACCCGGAACGATGTCTCTATTTACCCGGAACGATGTCTCTATTTACCCGGAACGATATCTCTATTTACCCGGAACGATATCTCTATTTACCCGGAACGCTGTCTCTATTTACCCGGAACGATGTCTCTATTTACCCGGAACGATATCTCTATTTACCCGGAACGATATCTCTATTTACCCGGAACGATATCTCTATTTACCCAGAACGATATCTCTATTTACCCGGAACGATATCTCTATTTACCCAGAACGATATCTCTATTTACCCGGAACGCTGTCTCTATTTACCCGGAACGATGTCTCTATTTACCCGGAACGATATCTCTATTTACCCAGAACGATATCTCTATTTACCCGGAACGATATCTCTATTTACCCGGAACGATATCTCTATTTACCCGGATATCTCTATTTACCCGGAACGATATCTCTATTTACGCGGAACGATATCTCTATTTATGAGGAACGATATCTCAATTTACCCGGAACGATATCTCTATTTACCCAGAACGATATCTCTATTTACCCAGAACGATATCTCTATTTACCCGGAACGATGTCTCCATTTACCCGGAACGATGTCTCTATTTACCCGGAACGATATCTCTATTTACCCGGAACGATGTCTCTATTTACCCGGAACGATGTCTCTATTTACCCGGAACGATGTCTCTATTTACCCGGAACGATGTCTCTATTTACCCGGAACGATGTCTCTATTTACCCGGAACGATATCTCTATTTACCCGGAACGATGTCTCTATTTACCCGGAACGATATCTCTATTTACCCGGAACGATGTCTCTATTTACCCGGAACCCGGAACGATATCTCTATTTACCCGGAACGATATCTCTATTTACCCGGAACGATGTCTCTATTTACCCGGAACGATATCTCTATTTACCCGGAACGATATCTCTATTTACCCGGAACGATATCTCTATTTACCCGGAACGATGTCTCTATTTACCCGGAACGATATCTCTATTTTCCCGGAACAATATCTCTATTTACCCGGAACGATATCTCTATTTACCGGGAACGATATCTCTATTTACCCGGAAAGATGTCTCTATTTACCGGGAAAGATGTCTCTATTTACCCGGAACGATATCTCTATTTACCCGGAACGATGTCTCTATTTACCCGGAACGATGTCTCTATTTACCCGGAACGATGTCTCAATTTACCCGGAACGATATCTCTATTTACCCGGAACGATGTCTCTATTTACCCGGAACGATATCTCTATTTACCCGGAACGATGTCTCTATTTACCCGGAACGATGTCTCTATTTACCCGGAACGATATCTCAATTTACCCGGAACGATATCTCTATTTACCCAGAACGATATCTCTATTTACCCAGAACTATATCTCCATTTACCCGGAACGATATCTCTATTTACCCGGAACAATATCTCTATTTACCCGGAACGATGTCTCTATTTACCCGGAACGATGTCTCTATTTACCCGGAACGATATCTCTATTTACCCAGAACGATATCTCTATTTACCCGGAACGATATCTCTATTTACCCGGAACGCTGTCTCTATTTACCCGGAACGATGTCTCTATTTACCCGGAACGATATCTCTATTTACCCGGAACGATATCTCTATTTACCCGGAACGATATCTCTATTTACCCAGAACGATATCTCTATTTACCCGGAACGATATCTCTATTTACCCAGAACGATATCTCTATTTACCCGGAACGCTGTCTCTATTTACCCGGAACGATGTCTCTATTTACCCGGAACGATATCTCTATTTACCCAGAACGATATCTCTATTTACCCGGAACGATATCTCTATTTACCCGGAACGATATCTCTATTTACCCGGATATCTCTATTTACCCAGAACGATATCTCTATTTACCCGGAACGATGTCTCTATTTACCCAGAACGGTATCTCTATTTACCCGGAACGATGTCTCTATTTACCCGGAACGATATCTCTATTTACCCGGAACGATATCTCTATTTACCCGGAACGATGTCTCTATTTACCCGGAACGATATCTCTATTTACCCGGAACGATGTCTCTATTTACCCGGAACGATATCTCTATTTACCCGGAACGATATCTCTTTTTACCCGGAACGATGTCTCTATTTACCCGGAACGATATCTCTATTTTCCCGGAACAATATCTCTATTTACCCGGAACGATATCTCTATTTACCGGGAACGATATCTCTATTTACCCGGAAAGATGTCTCTATTTACCGGGAAAGATGTCTCTATTTACCCGGAACGATATCTCTATTTACCCGGAACGATGTCTCTATTTACCCGGAACGATGTCTCTATTTACCCGGAACGATGTCTCAATTTACCCGGAACGATATCTCTATTTACCCGGAACGATATCTCTATTTACCCGGAACGATGTCTCTATTTACCCGGAACGATATCTCTATTTACCCGGAACGATGTCTCTATTTACCCGGAACGATGTCTCTATTTACCCGGAACGATATCTCAATTTACCCGGAACGATATCTCTATTTACCCAGAACGATATCTCTATTTACCCAGAACTATATCTCCATTTACCCGGAACGATATCTCTATTTACCCGGAACAATATCTCTATTTACCCGGAACGATGTCTCTATTTACCCGGAACGATGTCTCTATTTACCCGGAACGATATCTCTATTTACCCAGAACGATATCTCTATTTACCCGGAACGATATCTCTATTTACCCGGAACGATGTCTCTATTTACCCGGAACGATGTCTCTATTTACCCGGAACGATATCTCAATTTACCCGGAACGATATCTCTATTTACCCGGAACGATATCTCTATTTACCCAGAACGATATCTCTATTTACCCGGAACGATATCTCTATTTACCCAGAACGATATCTCTATTTACCCGGAACGCTGTCTCTATTTACCCGGAACGATGTCTCTATTTACCCGGAACGATATCTCTATTTACCCAGATCGATATCTCTATTTACCCGGAACGATATCTCTATTTACCCGGAACGATATCTCTATTTACCCGGATATCTCTATTTACCCAGAACGATATCTCTATTTACCCGGAACGATGTCTCTATTTACCCAGAACGGTATCTCTATTTACCCGGAACGATGTCTCTATTTACCCGGAACGATATCTCTATTTACCCGGAACGATATCTCTATTTACCCGGAACGATGTCTCTATTTACCCGGAACGATATCTCTATTTACCCGGAACGATGTCTCTATTTACCCGGAACGATATCTCTATTTACCCGGAACGATGTCTCTATTTACCCGGAACGATATCTCTATTTACCCGGAACGATGTCTCTATTTACCCGGAACGATATCTCTATTTACCCGGAACGATATCTCTATTTACCCGGAACGATATCTCTATTTACCCGGAACGATATCTCTATTTACCCGGAACGCTGTCTCTATTTACCCGGAACAATGTCTCTATTTACCCGGAACGATATCTCTATTTACCCAGAACGATATCTCTATTTACCCGGAACGATATCTCTATTTACCCGGAACGATATCTCTATTTACCCGGAACGATATCTCTATTTACCCGGAACGATATCTCTATTTACCCAGAACGATATCTCTATTTACCCGGAACGATATCTCTATTTACCCGGAACAATATCTCTATTTACCCGGAACGATATCTATATTTACCCAGAACGGTATCTCTATTTACCCGGAACGATGTCTCTATTTACCCGGAACGATATCTCTATTTACCCGGAACGATATCTCTATTTACCCGGAACGATGTCTCTATTTACCCGGAACGATATCTCTATTTACCCGGAACAATATCTCTATTTACCCGGAACGATGTCTCTATTTACCCGGAACGATATCTCTATTTACCCGGAACGATATCTCTATTTACCCGGAACGATGTCTCTATTTACCCGGAACGATATCTCTATTTACCCGGAACGATGTCTCTATTTACCCAGAACGCTGTCTCTATTTACCCAGAACGATATCTCTATTTACCCGGAACGATGTCTCTATTTACCCGGAACGATATCTCTATTTACCCGGAACGATATCTCTATTTACCCGGAACGATATCTCTATTTACCCGGAACGATGTCTCTATTTACCCGGAACGATATCTCGATTTACCCGGAACGATATCTCTATTTACCCGGAACGATATCTCTATTTACCCGGAACGATATCTCTATTTACCCGGAACGATGTCTCTATTTACCCGGAACGATGTCTCTATTTACCCGGAACGATATCTCTATTTACCCAGAACGATATCTCTATTTACCCGGAACGATATCTCTATTTACCCGGAACGATATCTCTATTTACCCGGAACGATATCTCTATTTACCCGGAACGATATCTCTATTTACCTGGAAGGATGTCTCTATTTACCCGGAACGATATCTCTATTTACCCAGAACGATATCTCTATTTACCCGGAACGATGTCTCTATTTACCCGTAACGATATCTCTATTTACCCAGAACGATGTCTCTATTTACCCGGAACGATATCTCTATTTACCCGGAACGATGTCTCTATTTACCCGGAACGATGTCTCTATTTACCCAGAACGATATCTCTATTTACCCGGAACGATGTCTCTATTTACCCGGAACGATATCTCTATTTACCCGGAACGATATCTCTATTTACCCGGAACGATGTCTCTATTTACCCGGAACCCGGAACGATATCTCTATTTACCCGGAACGATATCTCTATTTACCCGGAACGATGTCTCTATTTACCCGGAACGATATCTCTATTTACCCGGAACGATATCTCTATTTACCCGGAACGATATCTCTATTTACCCGGAACGATGTCTCTATTTACCCGGAACGATATCTCTATTTTCCCGGAACAATATCTCTATTTACCCGGAACGATATCTCTATTTACCGGGAACGATATCTCAATTTACCCGGAAAGATGTCTCTATTTACCGGGAAAGATGTCTCTATTTACCCGGAACGATATCTCTATTTACCCGGAACGATATCTCTATTTACCCGGAACGATGTCTCTATTTACCCGGAACGATGTCTCTATTTACCCGGAACGATGTCTCAATTTACCCGGAACGATATCTCTATTTACCCGGAACGATATCTCTATTTACCCGGAACGATGTCTCTATTTACCCGGAACGATATCTCTATTTACCCGGAACGATGTCTCTATTTACCCGGAACGATGTCTCTATTTACCCGGAACGATATCTCAATTTACCCGGAACGATATCTCTATTTACCCAGAACGATATCTCTATTTACCCAGAACTATATCTCCATTTACCCGGAACGATATCTCTATTTACCCGGAACAATATCTCTATTTACCCGGAACGATGTCTCTATTTACCCGGAACGATGTCTCTATTTACCCGGAACGATATCTCTATTTACCCAGAACGATATCTCTATTTACCCGGAACGATATCTCTATTTACCCGGAACGCTGTCTCTATTTACCCGGAACGATGTCTCTATTTACCCGGAACGATATCTCTATTTACCCGGAACGATATCTCTATTTACCCGGAACGATATCTCTATTTACCCAGAACGATATCTCTATTTACCCGGAACGATATCTCTATTTACCCAGAACGATATCTCTATTTACCCGGAACGCTGTCTCTATTTACCCGGAACGATGTCTCTATTTACCCGGAACGATATCTCTATTTACCCAGAACGATATCTCTATTTACCCGGAACGATATCTCTATTTACCCGGAACGATATCTCTATTTACCCGGATATCTCTATTTACCCAGAACGATATCTCTATTTACCCGGAACGATGTCTCTATTTACCCAGAACGGTATCTCTATTTACCCGGAACGATGTCTCTATTTACCCGGAACGATATCTCTATTTACCCGGAACGATATCTCTATTTACCCGGAACGATGTCTCTATTTACCCGGAACGATATCTCTATTTACCCGGAACGATGTCTCTATTTACCCGGAACGATATCTCTATTTACCCGGAACGATGTCTCTATTTACCCGGAACGATATCTCTATTTACCCGGAACGATGTCTCTATTTACCCGGAACGATGTCTCTATTTACCCGGAACGATATCTCTATTTACCCGGAACGATATCTCTATTTACCCGGAACGATATCTCTATTTGCCCAGAACGATATCTCTATTTACCCGGAACGCTGTCTCTATTTACCCGGAACAATGTCTCTATTTACCCGGAACGATATCTCTATTTACCCAGAACGATATCTCTATTTACCCGGAACGATATCTCTATTTACCCGGAATGATATCTCTATTTTCCCAGAACGATATCTCTATTTACCCGGAACGATGTCTCTATTTACCCGGAACGATATCTCTATTTACCCAGAACGATATCTCTATTTACCCGGAACGATATCTCTATTTACCCAGAACGATATCTCTATTTACCCAGAACGATATCTCTATTTACCCAGAACGATATCTCTATTTACCCGGTACTATATCTCTATTTACCCGGAACGATATCTCTATTTACCCGGAACAATATCTCTATTGACCCGGAACGATATCTCTATTGACCCGGAACGATATCTCTATTTACCCGGAACGATATCTCTATTTACACGGAACGATATCTCTATTTACCCGGAACGATATCTCTATTTACCCAGAACGATATCTATATTTACCCAGAACGATATCTCTATTTACCCGGAACGATATCTCTATTTACCCGGAACGATATCTCTCTTTACCCTTAACGATATCTCTATTTACCCGGAACGATATCTCTATTTACCCAGAACGATATCTCTATTTACCCGGAACGATGTCTCTATTTACCCGGGACGATATCTCTATTTACCTGGAACGATATCTCTATTTACCCGGAACGATATCTCTATTTACCCGGAACAATATCTCTATTTACCCGGAACAATATCTCTACCCGGAACAATGTCTCTATTTACCCGGAACGATATCTCAATTGACCCGGAACGATATCTCTATTTACCCGGAACGATATCTCTATTTACGCGGAACGATATCTCTATTTATGAGGAACGATATCTCAATTTACCCGGAACGATATCTCTATTTACCCAGAACGATATCTCTATTTACCCAGAACGATATCTCTATTTACCCGGAACGATGTCTCTATTTACCCGGAACGATGTCTCTATTTACCCGGAACGATATCTCTATTTACCCGGAACGATGTCTCTATTTACCCGGAACGATGTCTCTATTTACCCGGAACGATGTCTCTATTTACCCGGAACGATGTCTCTATTTACCCGGAACGATATCTCTATTTACCCGGAACGATATCTCTATTTACCCGGAACGATGTCTCTATTTACCCGGAACCCGGAACGATATCTCTATTTACCCGGAACGATATCTCTATTTACCCGGAACGATGTCTCTATTTACCCGGAACGATATCTCTATTTACCCGGAACGATATCTCTATTTACCCGGAACGATATCTCTATTTACCCGGAACGATGTCTCTATTTACCCGGAACGATATCTCTATTTTCCCGGAACAATATCTCTATTTACCCGGAACGATATCTCTATTTACCGGGAACGATATCTCTATTTACCCGGAAAGATGTCTCTATTTACCGGGAAAGATGTCTCTATTTACCCGGAACGATATCTCTATTTACCCGGAACGATGTCTCTATTTACCCGGAACGATGTCTCTATTTACCCGGAACGATGTCTCAATTTACCCGGAACGATATCTCTATTTACCCGGAACGATATCTCTATTTACCCGGAACGATGTCTCTATTTACCCGGAACGATATCTCTATTTACCCGGAACGATGTCTCTATTTACCCGGAACGATGTCTCTATTTACCCGGAACGATATCTCAATTTACCCGGAACGATATCTCTATTTACCCAGAACGATATCTCTATTTACCCAGAACTATATCTCCATTTACCCGGAACAATATCTCTATTTACCCGGAACGATGTCTCTATTTACCCGGAACGATGTCTCTATTTACCCGGAACGATATCTCTATTTACCCAGAACGATATCTCTATTTACCCGGAACGATATCTCTATTTACCCGGAACGCTGTCTCTATTTACCCGGAACGATGTCTCTATTTACCCGGAACGATATCTCTATTTACCCGGAACGATATCTCTATTTACCCGGAACGATATCTCTATTTACCCAGAACGATATCTCTATTTACCCGGAACGCTGTCTCTATTTACCCGGAACGATGTCTCTATTTACCCGGAACGATATCTCTATTTACCCGGAACGATATCTCTATTTACCCGGAACGATATCTCTATTTACCCGGATATCTCTATTTACCCAGAACGATATCTCTATTTACCCGGAACGATGTCTCTATTTACCCAGAACGGTATCTCTATTTACCCGGAACGATGTCTCTATTTACCCGGAACGATATCTCTATTTACCCGGAACGATATCTCTATTTACCCGGAACGATGTCTCTATTTACCCGGAACGATATCTCTATTTACCCGGAACGATGTCTCTATTTACCCGGAACGATATCTCTATTTACCCGGAACGATGTCTCTATTTACCCGGAACGATATCTCTATTTACCCGGAACGATGTCTCTATTTACCCGGAACGATGTCTCTATTTACCCGGAACGATATCTCTATTTACCCGGAACGATATCTCTATTTACCCGGAACGATATCTCTATTTACCCGGAACGCTGTCTCTATTTACCCGGAACAATGTCTCTATTTACCCGGAACGATATCTCTATTTACCCAGAACGATATCTCTATTTACCCAGAACGATATCTCTATTTACCCGGAACGATATCTCTATTTACCCAGAACGATATCTCTATTTACCCGGAACGATATCTCTATTTACCCGGAACGATATCTCTATTTACCCGGAACGATATCTCTATTTACCCAGAACGATATCTCTATTTACCCGGAACGATATCTCTATTTACCCGGAACAATATCTCTATTTACCCGGAACGATATCTATATTTACCCAGAACGGTATCTCTATTTACCCGGAACGATGTCTCTATTTACCCGGAACGATATCTCTATTTACCCGGAACGATATCTCTATTTACCCGGAACGATGTCTCTATTTACCCGGAACGATATCTCTATTTACCCGGAACAATATCTCTATTTACCCGGAACGATGTCTCTATTTACCCGGAACGATATCTCTATTTACCCGGAACGATATCTCTATTTACCCGGAACGATGTCTCTATTTACCCGGAACGATATCTCTATTTACCCGGAACGATGTCTCTATTTACCCAGAACGCTGTCTCTATTTACCCAGAACGATATCTCTATTTACCCGGAACGATGTCTCTATTTACCCGGAACGATATCTCTATTTACCCGGAACGATATCTCTATTTACCCGGAACGATATCTCTATTTACCCGGAACGATGTCTCTATTTACCCGGAACGATATCTCGATTTACCCGGAACGATATCTCTATTTACCCGGAACGATATCTCTATTTACCCGGAACGATATCTCTATTTACCCGGAACGATGTCTCTATTTACCCGGAACGATGTCTCTATTTACCCGGAACGATGTCTCTATTTACCCGGAACGATATCTCTATTTACCCAGAACGATATCTCTATTTACCCGGAACGATGTCTCTATTTACCCGGAACGATATCTCTATTTACCCGGAACGATATCTCTATTTACCCGGAACGATATCTCTATTTACCCGGAACGATATCTCTATTTACCTGGAAGGATGTCTCTATTTACCCGGAACGATATCTCTATTTACCCAGAACGATATCTCTATTTACCCGGAACGATGTCTCTATTTACCCGTAACGATATCTCTATTTACCCAGAACGATGTCTCTATTTACCCGGAACGATATCTCTATTTACCCGGAACGATGTCTCTATTTACCCGGAACGATGTCTCTATTTACCCAGAACGATATCTCTATTTACCCGGAACGATGTCTCTATTTACCCGGAACGATATCTCTATTTACCCAGAACGATATCTCTATTTACCCGGAACGATATCTCTATTTACCCGGAACGATATCTCTATTTACCCAGAACGATATCTCTATTTACCCGGAACGATGTCTCTATTTACCCGGAACGATGTCTCTATTTACCCGGAACGATATCTCTATTTACCCGGAACGATATCTCGATTTACCCAGAACGATATCTCTATTTACCCGGAACGATATCTCTATTTACCCGGAACGATATCTCTATTTACCCGGAACGATATCTCAATTGACCCGGAACGATATCTCTATTTACCCAGAACGATGTCTCTATTTACCCGGAACGATGTCTCTATTTACACGGAACGATATCTCTATTTACCCAGAACGATATCTCTATTTACCCAGAACGATGTCTCTATTTACCCGGAACGATGTCTCTATTTACACGGAACGATATCTCTATTTACCCAGAACGATATCTCTATTTACCCGGAACGATATCTCTATTTACCCAGAACGATGTCTCTATTTACCCGGAACGATATCTCTATTTACCCGGAACGATATCTCTATTTACCCGGAACGATGTCTCTATTTACCCGGAACGATATCTCTATTTACCCGGAACGATGTCTCTATTTACCCGGAACGATGTCTCTATTTACCCGGAACGATGTCTCTATTTACCCGGAACGATATCTCTATTTACCCGGAACGATGTCTCTATTTACCCGGAACGATATCTCTATTTACCCGGAACGATATCTCTATTTACCCGGAACGATATCTCTATTTACCCAGAACGATATCTCTATTTACCCGGAACGATATCTCAATTGACCCGGAACGATATCTCTATTTACCCGGAACGATGTCTCTATTTACCCGGAACGATATCTCTATTTACCCGGAACGATATCTCTATTTACCCTGAACGATATTTCTATTTACCCGGAACGATATCTCTATTTATCCGGAACGATATCTCTATTTACCCTGAACGATATTTCTATTTACCCGGAACGATATCTCTATTTACCCGGAACAATATCTCTATTTACCCAGAACGATGTCTCTATTTACCCGGAACGATGTCTCTATTTACCCGGAACGATGTCTCTATTTACCCGGAACGATGTCTCTATTTACCCGGAACGATGTCTCTATTTACCCGGAACGATATCTCAATTGACCCGGAACGATATCTCTATTTACCCGGAACGATGTCTCTATTTACCCGGAACGATATCTCTATTTACCCGGAACGATATCTCTATTTACCCTGAACGATATTTCTATTTACCCGGAACGATATCTCTATTTATCCGGAACGATATCTCTATTTACCCTGAACGATATTTCTATTTACCCGGAACGATATCTCTATTTACCCGGAACAATATCTCTATTTACCCAGAACGATGTCTCTATTTACCCGGAACGATGTCTCTATTTACCCGGAACGATATCTCTATTTACCCGGAACGATATCTCTATTTACCCAGAACGATATCTCTATTTACCCGGAACGATATCTCAATTGACCCGGAACGATATCTCTATTTACCCGGAACGATGTCTCTATTTACCCGGAACGATATCTCTATTTACCCGGAACGATATCTCTATTTACCCGGAACAATATCTCTATTTACCCAGAACGATGTCTCTATTTACCCGGAACGATGTCTCTATTTACCCGGAACGATGTCTCTATTTACCCGGAACGATGTCTCTATTTACCCGGAACGATATCTCTATTTACCCGGAACGATATCTCTATTTACCCGGAACGATATCTCTATTTACCCAGAACGATATCTCTATTTACCCGGAACGATATCTCAATTGACCCGGAACGATATCTCTATTTACCCGGAACGATGTCTCTATTTACCCGGAACGATATCTCTATTTACCCGGAACGATATCTCTATTTACCCTGAACGATATTTCTATTTACCCGGAACGATATCTCTATTTATCCGGAACGATATCTCTATTTACCCTGAACGATATTTCTATTTACCCGGAACGATATCTCTATTTACCCGGAACAATATCTCTATTTACCCAGAACGATGTCTCTATTTACCCGGAACGATGTCTCTATTTACCCGGAACGATGTCTCTATTTACCCGGAACGATGTCTCTATTTACCCGGAACGATATCTCTATTTACCCGGAACGATGTCTCTATTTACCCGGAACGATGTCTCTATTTACCCGGAACGATATCTCTATTTACCCGGAACGATATCTCTATTTACCCGGAACGATATCTCTATTTACCCGGAACAATATCTCTATTTACCCGGAACGATGTCTCTATTTACCCGGAACGATATCTCTATTTACCCGGAATGATATCTCTATTTACCCGGAACGATATCTCTATTTACCCGGAACGATATCTCTGTTTACCCGGAACGATATCTCTATTTACCCGGAACGATATCTCTATTTACCCGGAACGATGTCTCTATTTACCCGGAACGCTGTCTCTATTTACCCGGAACGATATCTCTATTTACCCGGAACGATATCTCTATTTACCCGGAACGATGTCTCTATTTACCCGGAACGATATCTCTATTTACCCGGAATGATATCTCTATTTACCCGGAACGATATCTCTATTTACTCGAAACCATGGGCGAGATTCTCTGACCCCCCGCCGGGTCGGAGAATCGCCGGGGGCTGGCATGAATCACGCCCCCGCCCGTTGCCGAATTCTCCGGCACCGGAGATTCGGCGGGGGCGGGAATTGCGCCGCGCCGGTTGGCGGGGCCCCCCCCGTGATTCTCCGGCCCGGATGGGCCGAAGTCCCGCTGCTGGAATGCCTGTCCCGCCGGCGTGGATTAAACCACCTCTCTTACCGGCGGGACAATGCGGCCCGGGCGGGCTCCGGGGTCCTGGGGGGGGGGCGCCGGGCGATCTGGCACCGGGGGCTGCCCACACGGTGGCCTGGCCCGCGATCGGGTCCCACCGATCCGCGGGCGGGCCTGTGCCGTGGGGGAACTCTTTTCCTTCCGCCTTCGACATGGTCTCCACCATGGCGGAGGCGGAAGAGACCCCCTCCACTGCGCATGCGCGGGGATGCCGTGAGCGGCCGCTAACGCTCCCGCGCATGCGCCGCCCGGCAATATCATTTCCGTGCCGGCTGGCGGGGCACCAAAGGCCTTTCCCGCCTGCTGGCGGGGCAGAAATCAGTCCGGCGCGGGCCTAGCCCCTCAAGGTTAGGGCTCGGACCCCCAAGATGCGGAGGATTCCGCACCTTTGGGGCGGCGCGATGCCGGACTGATTTGCGCCGTTTTTGGTGCCGGTCGGCGGACATCGCGCCGATAACGGAGAATTTCGCCCCATATCTCTATTTACCCAGAACGATATCTCTATTTACTCAGAACGTGATCGTTATTAACCAAGGATATGTCAATATATATGTAACTGTCGTTATTCATCTCTAACTTTTCGTTAAGTTTAAATTCGTGCACAGTGAGTATTTCACAAAGAGTTGGTCAGGAAAGTATATCAGATGGATTTGTGGCCGCATGAATCATTCTTTGGTGAACCACAAATCCTGGGCTGTACAGGCCTTAAGATCGACTGGAGGGAGGGGGAAAGTGTCACGTTGAGAAGAATTCAGACTAAACCGAAGCACAATGGTTGAAGCACTCGCAGAATTGTTACGAAGAACTGGACCGAATGAATCTTTCTCTAATTTCTTTCGTCCTCCTGAAGCTCCACAGCGTGGAATGTTAAGCAAACGTTCGACAGCCAAACTCAAGGCTGACTTTGAACATGGCGGCCTCCTGCGTGAACAGGAAATTCCGCGCGCAATGTTGTATTTTACAGGAGAAATAAGTGCAGACGATGCTGAATCCGATGATGAATACTACGAAGATATATATGATGACTTCGAAGAGGATGCGGAAAGTAATGGCGAGCAAGGTGAGACAGATGAAGACCAGTGTGAACTGCTCGCGGATCTTTGTCGCAGGAGCAAGGACGGGGTTAATGAGAAGGCCCAGGATGTGCTATCCCGGGGGTTTGGACAGAATGACGAAGTAGTCACGGGGACTCTAAAATAAAAACTGAGATCGAAGTTGCTGATACTCGGGGAGGACCAGCCATTGAAACAAGCTACAAACAAGAAACATTGTCCCAATCTCAGAGAAGCTTGCTCCAGAGGAACTTGGTGAACTGTTTCAGGCCTCTGAAACGATTCCGGTCGTCGACTCCCTGATCCTTGAGGATACGGAGGATGAGTGGGAAGACATCGATGATGAATTTGATGTTGAAGAGATTGACAGTTCCGAGAGTGAAGCAGCGGAGGAACTGATGATTATCTCGCTATGCAGCTCAATGGATCAAACATATATCCTCGAACAAGGCCATGAGGACCCAACGCCTGCATCGTCACAACCACAGAATGTCAACATGGTTAGTTCTAGTGAAGAGGAGCCATTGAGAGATGCTCCAGCGAGCCCAGAAGGGGCGGCACACATTGCCGTAGATCGTACTTCCAGCCAGGCAAAGAAAGCAAGGCGCTCCAACCTCCCGTACCAGCCTCCCCGAACAGGCGCCGGAATGTGGCGACTAGGGGCTTTTCACAGTAACTTCATTTGAAGCCTACTTGTGACAATAAGCGATTCTCATTTCATTTTCATTTTCAACATCCCGCTGAGGCCGCAGAAGTGGGCCTGGGGGGTCACAGAACCCAGCGATGACGCGTCAGCGCTTCAGGATCCACCTGACACTCCGCAGGCCTCCGAGCGCAGGGTGACCAGCTCCGAGCGCAGGGTGGAGACCAGCTCCGAGCGCAGGGTGGAGACCAGCTCCGAGCGCAGGGTGGAGACCAGCTCCGAGCTGTCAAGACTCCCAACACAAACATAAAAGAATTTGCAAACCCATTGTCAAAACGAGGAGGAGAGAAGACTGGGAGGGCGAGCTCATCCCACTGACACAAGCAAAAAAAGCGAGGTCGTGGCTGATCAACTCGATACAGAAGAAACGGCAAACACTCAGAATAACTGCGGCGTGGCAGGAAGGGGAACAGAAGCTGGTGATGCACAAGTGGCCGTCACGGCTGCAGGCCGTCAAAAGGTACAGAGTAAAGAGAAGAGGGCAGCACGGTAGCATTGTGGATAGCACAATTGCTTCACAGCTCCAGGGTCCCGGGTTCGATTCCCGGCTTGGGTCACTGTCTGTGCGGAGTCTGCACGTCCTCCCTGTGTCTGCGTGGGTTTCCTCCGGGTGCTCCGGTTTCCTCCCACAGTCCAAAGATGTGCGGGTTAGGTGGATTGGCGACGCTAAATTGCCCTTATTATCCAAAATTGCCCTTAGTGCTGGGTGGGGTTGCTGGGTTATGGGGATAGGGTGGGAGTGTGGACTTGGGTCGGGTGCTCTTTCCAAGAGCCGGTGCAGACTCGATGGGCCAAATGGCCTCCTTCTGCACTGTAAATTCTATAAAGAGGGCTTCGAAAAGGCTGGCAACAGCCCACGCGATCACAGGGGCGATCCCGTGAGGGGGGCACAATGACTTGGGCGAGAGACGGATGCTGACAGGCATATCATGTTTATGGACACCCTAAGTGCCCATAAGAACTTGTTCACATTGTTTAAACACACTACATAAAGTTAAAACAGTAATAACGGTTGCAAAACAAACATTCCGGTGTTGTGAGGAAGGGGGATGTGGCGATATGCCTGTGGGCAATACTGTAGACGGCCGGCAGTGCGTCTTCCAACCAGCAGATGGCGGCAGCGCAGACCCACGACGCGGTCTCGAGGCAGGGGTGAGGCGAGGAGGAAAGCTCCCGAGTGAAGAGGCCGAGGCGGGATTCGTTTTGTGCAAAGCTTTTATTAACATTGAAAAAAAAATGTCGGAACCTTGTGGAACCCCCCCCCCCCCCCCCCCCCCCCGCCCCCTCCGCCGCCGCCGCCCGCAGAGAGAGAGGGGCAAAAGCAAGAACTATCAATGAATCTGCACTGGAAAAAGGTTCAAGGGCCTGTGCTGTACAACGTTGGAAAAATACTTATCACACTAAATGTGAGGGGGAAAAAATACCTTTGAAATAGAGCACGCAATTCATCTTCAAAATTAGTAAGATCCATCAGAAGGATTCTGTATTAGTTGCTGCGTTTCACTACGATATTACTAAAGTGTGTGTATATATATCTATTATATAAAAAATAAGACATCACTCCCCAGAGAACAGCACAAGCTGTATCCTCGGGAAATTTTAAATTCACTAAAACCCTTTGTGCAAACATCGTGCGCACTCGTCTCAAAGATTTTCGGCTCCGCTCCCGATCGAGACATCGGAGATTGTGGTCTGGTTCCCCCGACACATGGTAAGGGGAGGGAGCTCTGAATGTCACTTTTGTTTTGAGGGGGTGAGGGTGGGGAAGAGAGGAGACGGGGGGAGGGAGTGCACCAAATGGGATTGAGGCACTTGCCTAGTGGAGGGTTACAGAGACGGCGGGCTTCAGGTCCTGCCCTGTCTGCTGGAGGTCGCATCTGATCGGAGGTGTGGACAAATCCAAGCATCCCCCCCCCCCCCCCCCGCACCCTTCCCCTCCTGGTCTTTCTCGCCAAGACAATCCTACGCTAGTTCAGAGCAGGCAAACCTCACAGCGGAGGTGGGGGGGGGGGGGGGGGGGGGTGGGTAGAAACGGCAACTAGTCCAGGCACAATGGCGACAGTAATGAAGCAGCTTGAACTGCTACTGTCCCGGGAACGCTCGATTCTGTCACTGACCAAAATGGAAAGTGTTTCCTGTCCCCGGGACAGACATCCCTCACTTTGACGTGTGCAAAATTCTCACAGTCTCCCACACACAGACAGTCCTTTAACACGTCTTACTCTCACAGTGACACACACGTCTCTTGCACGCTGACACACATTTAACACGCATCAATCTCCCACACACTGACACACACATTGAACACGTATCAGTCTCACACACTGACACACATTGAACATGTCTGTCACACACACTGACACACATTTAACACGTCTGTCTCACACGTCTCTTGCACACTGACACACATTTAACATGTCTCAGTCACACACACTGGCACACATTTAACACGCATCAGTCTCACTCTCACACACACATTTAACACGCATCAGTCTCACATGCCATGTGGAGGTGGTTGGGGTTGGGGTGGGAGAGACCAGGAGGGGAAGGGAAGGGGGGGGGAAGAGACTGGGAGGGGGAAAGCCAGGAAAGGGGGGCGCGAGAGATTGGAGGGACGATGGGGAAGGCGGCAAGTGGGGCAAAGGGGGCGACATGGAGGTGGGTGGGGTGACGGGAAAGGGGCTCCTCAATTGTAATGTTTAGCAGCCCCCCCCCCCCCCATTACATGCAGCAATGTGCCAGTGAGTCATCAGTGTTGACGATACTGAACTGCAATGTGCCTGTAACAGTTTTGTCTAAAAACTATAGGGTTCTCTCATCTGCTCACGATTAGCGGTGGAACTTGCAATGACTGGGGCATTAACAATAAAGCTTTGCCACAGTTGTGGGCGATTCGACTTCAACGCAAACAATATCAATCTGCTCGAGATCGCCTCGTTCGGTCATCTCCCCCTCGCATATCGGAGTACAATGCATCAAAACGGGGCAGCCGGGATATTGGACCTGCTCCATGGAGAATCGGTGCAGCAAAAGCAGGCGTCCATCATCAGTCTGGGCCCGAACAGACAGGGGGAGCAGCCCGTCTCCCCCCACCCGTCCCCTGGACCCCAATGCCAACCTGTACCTGACCAAGTCAGTGCAGGGGACGAGCTGACTGCAGTGGGCATGGGCTGGTTGGCACGGTGTGTCTGTGGTTAAAACCACGGCCCACCCGCCCCCCCCCCCCCCTCGGTTGCATCGACAGCTAGCTCAGCAGAATCAGCTCCTGCCCAATCAGGCAGGGAAACTGGAACGGGTGGGACGGAGTGGGGTGAGATGGAGGGAATGACGGGGAGCTGTGGGAATGCTGCGGGATGACGGGGAGCTGTGGGAATGCTGCGGGATGACGGGGAGCTGTGGGAATGCTTTGGGCTGACGGGGAGCAGTGGGAATGCTGCGGGATGACGGGGAGCAGTGGGAATGCTGCGGGATGACGGGGAGCAGTGGGAATGCTGCGGGATGACGGGGAGCTGTGGGAATGCTGCGGGATGACGGGGAGCAGTGGGAATGCTGCGGGATGACGGGGAGCAGTGGGAATGCTGCGGGATGACGGGGAGCTGTGGGAATGCTGCGGGATGACGGGGAGCTGTGGGAATGCTGCGGGATGACGGGGAGCAGTGGGAATGCTGCGGGATGACGGGGAGCTGTGGGAATGCTGCGGGATGACGGGGAGCTGTGGGAATGCTGCGGGATGACGGGGAGCAGTGGGAATGCTGCGGGATGACGGGGAGCAGTGGGAATGCTGCGGGATGACGGGGAGCAGTGGGAATGCTGCGGGATGACGGGGAGCAGTGGGAATGCTGCGGGATGACGGGGAGCAGTGGGAATGCTGCGGGATGACGGGGAGCTGTGGGAATGCTGCGGGATGACGGGGAGCTGTGGGAATGCTGCGGGATGACGGGGAGCAGTGGGAATGCTGCGGGATGACGGGGAGCTGTGGGAATGCTGCGGGATGACGGGGAGCAGTGGGAATGCTGCGGGATGACGGGGAGCAGTGGGAATGCTGCGGGATGACGGGGAGCAGTGGGAATGCTGGGGAATGACGGGGAGCTGTGGGAATGCTGCGGGATGACGGGGAGCAGTGGGAGTGCTGCGGGATGACGGGGAGCAGTGGGAATGCTGCGGGATGACGGGGAGCTGTGGGAGTGCTGCGGGATGACGGGGAGCAGTGGGAATGCTGCGGGATGACGGGGAGCAGTGGGAATGCTGCGGGATGACGGGGGGCAGTGGGAATGCTGCGGGATGACAGGGAGCAGTGGGAATGCTGCGGGATGACAGGGAGCAGTGGGAATGCTGCGGGATGACAGGGAGCAGTGGGAATGCTGCGGGATGACGGGGAGCAGTGGGAATGCTGCGGGACTCTGGGACACTGACTGTCTGGTGCCAATACAATGGCCTCTTCCTGAACCTATGGTTCTATGGACTGGTGGCGAAGATTCAGGACAGGGCTTTCTCCTGGTCACCAGCTCCATGCCTCGCTGACCCCACTCGGTGAGTTCAACCTCTAGTCAGCTGTGTGAGTTCACAGAGTAACAGGACTGAGCTGACATTCTCCCAGGACACATTGGTCGCTGCACAGACTCACAGGAGCTCAGGGGTTAGTTTCCTTCAAAGGGGTATATCACACATTATATATAACACTACAGTATATATAACACTATATATAACACTACATTTCTCCTGCACGACACACAGTTAACAGCCTGGGATGTACAGCTTTCAGGGTTCCCCAGGCAGCCGGGACGTATCAGAAGGAGCGGAGACTGTTAATCACTCCTGCTTTGTGAGGGGTCCTGACACTGCTGCTTCTGCAGACCCCAGTACCCCAGCCGAAGATCGACTACACAGACGTGGACACCATCATTTCAAACTGATACTGAGAGAAGCGTTAAGACACAACCTGTTGGTCTGGGAAAGTAGTGGATTTCGGGATACGAGGGCAATGGGGATGGGGGGAGGGGGGGGGCAAACTGGGTGTTGCGGGGTGGGCATATGTGGAAGGTTGGCAGATGGGGCGGTCTGCGGAACGGGGCTGGCGGGGGAGAGGCAGATGTTAACCACACAAACCTACACGGGGTCACAACGTGGAGACAGGTGTTAGCACACGGACACGTACACACTCGCACACACCAGAGTACACACACTCGCACACACCAGAGTACACACACTCGCACACGTACACACACTCGCACACACCAGAGTACACACACTCGCACACACCAGAGTACACACACTCGCACACACCAGAGTACACACACTCGCACACACGGACGAGTACACACACTCGCACACACGGACACGTACACACGCTCGCACACGTACACACACTCGCACACACCAGAGTACACACACTCGCACACACCAGAGTACACACACTCGCACACACGGGCACGTACACACACTCGCACACACCAGAGTACACACACTCGCACACGTACACACACTCGCACACACCAGAGTACACACACTCGCACACACGGACACGTACACACGCTCGCACACACCAGAGTACACACACTCGCACACACCAGAGTACACACACTCGCACACACCAGAGTACACACACTCGCACACACCAGAGTACACACACTCGCACACACGGACACGTACACACGCTCGCACACACCAGAGTACACACACTCGCACACACCAGAGTACACACACTCGCACACACGGACACGTACACACACTCGCACACACGGACACGTACACACGCTCGCACACACCCGAGTACACACACTCGCACACACGGACAAGTACACACACTCGCACACACCAGAGTACACACACTCGCACACACGGACACGTACACACACTCGCACACACCAGAGTACACACACTCGCACACACGGACACGTACACACACTCGCACCCACCAGAGTACACACACTCGCACACACGGAAACGTACACACACTCGCACACACCAGAGTACACACACTCGCACACACCAGAGTACACACACTCGCACACACCAGAGTGCACACACTCGCACACACGGGCACGTACACACGCTCGCACACATGGAAACGTACACACACTCGCACACACCAGAGTACACACACTCGCACACACGGACACGTACACACACTCGCACACACCAGAGTACACACACTCGCACACACCAGAGTACACACACTCGCACACACCAGAGTACACACACTCGCACACACGGACACGTACACACGCTCGCACACACCAGAGTACACACACTCGCACACACGAACACGTACACACACTCGCACACACCAGAGTACACACACTCGCACACACGGACACGTACACACACTCGCACACACCAGAATACACACACTCGCACACACGGACACGTACACACGCTCGCACACACCAGAGTACACACACTCGCACCCACCAGAGTACACACACGGACATGTACACACACTCGCACACACGGACACGGACACACACTCGCACACACGGACACGTACACACACTCGCACACACCAGAGTACACACACTCGCACACACGGACATGTACACACACTCGCACCCACCAGAGTACACACACTCGCACACACTCACACCCACCAGAGTACACACACTCGCACACACCAGAGTACACACACTCGCACACACGGACACGTACACACACTCGCACACACCAGAGTACACACACTCGCACACACGGACACGTACACACGCTCGCACACACCAGAGTACACACACTCGCACACACCAGAGTACACACACTCGCACACACCAGAGTACACACACTCGCACACACCAGAGTACACACACTCGCACACACCAGAGTACACACACTCGCACACACGGACACGTACACACACTCGCACACACCAGAGTACACACACTCGCACACACGGACATGTACACACACTCGCACACACCAGAGTACACACACTCGCACACACGGACACGTACAAACACTCGCACACACCAGAGTACACACACTCGCACACACGGACAAGTACACGCACACACCAGAGTACACACACTCGCACACACCAGAGTACACACACTCGCACACACGGTCATGTACACACACTCGCACACACGGTCATGTACACACACTCGCACACACGGACACGTACACACACTCGCACACACTGACATGTACACACACTCGCACACACTGACATGTACACACACTCGCACACACTGACATGTACACACATTCGCACACACGGTCATGTACACACACTCGCACACACGGTCATGTACACACACTCGCACGCACGGTCATGTACACACACTCGCACACACGGTCATGTACACACTCGCACACACGGCCATGTACACACTCGCACACACGGTCATTTACACACTCGCACACACGGTCATGTACACACACGGACATGTACACACACTCGCACACACGGACATGTACACACACTCGCACACACGGTCATGTACACACACTCGCACAGACGGTCATGTACACACACTCGCACACACGGTCATGTACACATACTCGCACACACGGTCATGTACACACACTCGCACACACTGTCATGTACACACACTCGCACACACAGTCATGTACACACACTAGTGCACATTGACATGAACACACACTTGCACGCACTGACAGGTACACACATGCGCACCCACTGACAGGTATACACACACACACAGACAGGTACACACACTCGCACACACAGTCATGTACACACATGCGCACCCACTGACAGGTACACACACACAGGTACACACACTCGCACACAGTCATGTACACACATTAGCACACACTGACATGTACACACACTCGCACATGCGCACACACATGGGCATGTACACTCATTTGCGTGTGAGCACTCACACGTGCACACACGATGTACACACACACGGACGTACGCGCACACTTGCACACACTGACACTCAAACACAGACATGTACACACGTGTGACACACAAACCTCCCCCCACCTCGGGTTTTATTGAATAATAACATTTGTAATGCCACTTGGTGCCACCTTGCCCCTCCCCCGCCAGAGTCCCTCCAGGTCAAACGGGGGCATTAAGAGGGTGGAGGGTTGGGGTTTTGGTAAATTGAGGCCTTTTCCTTCAGAGTATCCAGGCACAGGCGACAGCTCCAGCTTCCTGTAAGAGAGAGAGGGGAAGGAATTGGGGAAAGGTGAGTACCGAGGCGGAGAGGCGACACCGTCATTTCAAAGGCAACGCTCCCGCTTTTCCTGGAGGCTGGATAATCTGCACAGCCTCGGAGCCCCCACTGCAGAGGACGGCAGCTGTAAACCCCCCCCCCCCGGGCCCAGGGTGGATACCGTCCCCTCTACACGGACAAGGTGACAGTCAGAGTCTCCCTGAGCCCAACTGAGCCGGGCCCCGAATTCCCCAAACACCTGGATTGTGGATGGCGGCCCTCAGAGTATTACTGCGCCTGGGAGGGAGGGGTGGCACACCAACCAGGCAGCAGCTTCAACAGGGGCAGGGGGAATGGATGTCAGTGGGAGGGACAGATGAAGGACGGACGGACGGCGATCAGGTGGGCTGCAATGCCTACCACAGTCAACCAGCCCAAGGGATTGCTCAGTCCAGTGGGAGGAACGGGCAATGGGGAAGCACAGGGAGGGGGGGGCGGAAGGCCAGAACCACCCGGGTGTGGAGGGGCAGCTCGCAGCCCATCTCGCCCGCCAACCCCACCCCAGCAAAGACCCCCAGGTAACAGGGGGGAGGCCGTTCGGCCCTGCTACACCATCCGTCGCGGCTGATCCTCCGCCTCGTTCGCACCGTGAAGGTGGAGGGAGGCGAGGATTGTTTACTCCTTACAGAGAGGAATGAAGAGGTTGCTCACCTTCCGGGGGCTCCGACATTGGCGGGGTAAGGCAGTACATGTGGTAGCCACGATCACAGTCATCACAGAATAAGAGCTGATCCTAGCGGAACCAAGAACATCGCACCGTCAACTGGGTAACACCGGGAATGGGGAAAAACATCAGCTTCCTACCCCCCACCCTCGGGGCGTCCCAAAGTGTCTCACCCACAATGAGGGCGGTCCTTCTTTTCCATTGAGGTCACTGTTGTGATGTGGGAAAGGCAGCAGCCAATTGACGCACAGCAAGATCCCGCACACACAATGTGAGAATGACCCAGATCATCTGTTTTTAGTGATGTTGTTCGACGGTAAATATTGTCCCCAGGACAGCAGGGAAACTCCCCCCCCACCCCGCCCCACTTCCCCCCACTCTTCTTCCAATAGGGGCTGTGGGATCTTTTACACCCACCCGAGAGGGGAGAGGGAGCCTCGGTTTCATGTCTCACCATGAAAGACGGCAACTCCCACAGTGCGGCTCCCTCAGTACTGACCCTCTGACAGTGCGGTGCTCCCTCAGTACTGACCCTCTGACAGTGCGGCGCTCCCTCAGTACTGACCCTCTGACAGTGCGGCACTCCCTCAGTACTGACCCTCTGACAGTGCGGTGCTCCCTCAGTACTGACCCTCTGACAGTGCAGCACTCCCTCAGTACTGACCCTCTGTCAGTGCGGCACTCCCTCAGTACTGACCCTCTGACAGTGCAGCACTCCCTCAGTACTGACCCTCTGACAGTGCGGCACTCCCTCAGTACTGACCCTCTGACAGTGCGGCACTCCCTCAGTACTGACCCTCTGACAGTGCGGTGCTCCCTCAGTACTGACCCTCTGACAGTGCAGCACTCCCTCAGTACTGACCCTCTGTCAGTGCGGCACTCCCTCAGTACTGACCCTCTGACAGTGCGGCACTCCCTCAGCACTGACCCTCTGACAGTGCAGTGCTCCCTCAGTACTGACCCTCTGACAGTGCGGTGCTCCCTCAGTACTGACCCTCTGACAGTGCAGCACTCCCTCAGTACTGACCCTCTGACAGTGCAGCGCTCCCTCAGTACTGACCCTCTGACAGTGCGGCACTCACTCAGTACTGACCCTCTGACAGTGCAGCACTCCCTCAGTACTGACCCTCAGACAGTGCGGCGCTCCCTCAGTCCTGACCCTCTGACAGTGCGGCACTCCCTCAGTACTGACCCTCTGACAGTGCGGCACTCCCTCTGTACTGACCCTCTGACAGTGCGGCACTCCCTCAGTAATGACCCTCTGACAGTGCGGAGCTCCCTCAGTACTGACCCACTGACAGTGCGGCTCTCCCTCAGTACTGACCCTCTGACAGTGCGGCACTCCCTCAGTCCTGACCCTCTGACAGTGCGGCACTCCCTCAGTACTGACCCTCTGACAGTGCAGCACTCCCTCAGTACTGACCCACTGACAGTGCAGCACTCCCTCAGTATTGACCCTCTGACAGTGCGGCACTCCCTCAGTACTGACCCACTGACAGTGCGGCACTCCCTCAGTACTGACCCTGTGACAGTGCGGCGCTCCCTCAGTACTGACCCTCTAACAGTGCGGCACTCCCTCAGTACTGACCCTCTGACAGTGCGGCACTCCCTCATTACTTTGCACTGAGTGCTGAATTTGGTGCATTTGAGTGCGATGGTGAGAGTTTGGTGACCGAGGGAGTTAGGTGAGGAGGGAGTAAGGTGCTCCTTTCATTTTGTTTCCGACAGTTCCGCAAAGAGTGCGAAGAGAGCTAGGAGTTTACAGAAAGTGTAGCTGACTGGGAGCAGAGTCGGAGGGCGGAGATCTAGTTAGTCCACAGGGCAGCTATATTCTGTCAGGTAAGAGGGGATGAAGGCTAGGCCAGTTACATGCTCCTCCTGTAGGATGTGGGTGGTGAGGGATACCACCGGTGTCCCCACTGACTATACCTGCGGGAAGTGCACCCAACTTCAGCTCCTGAAAGACCGTGTTAGGGAACTGGAGCTGAAGCTGGATGAACTTCGGATCATCCGGGAGGCAGAGGGGGTGATTGAGAAGAGTTACAAGGAGGTAACCACACCCAAGGTACAGGACAAGAATAGCTGGGTTACAGTCAGGGGGAAAAAAAACAAACAGGCAGACAGTGCAGGGATCCCTCGTGGCCGTTCCCCTTCAAAACAAGTATACCGTTTTGGATGCTGTTGGGGGGGATGACCCACCGGGGGAAGGCCCTAGCGGCCAGGTCTCTGGCACTGAGTCTGGCTCTGGGGCTCAGAAGGGAAGGGGGGAGAATAGAAAAGCAATAGTTGTAGGAGATTCAATGGTTAGGGGAATAGATAGGAGATTCTGTGGTCGCGAGCGAGACTCCCGGAAGGTATGTTGCCTCCCGGGTGCCAGGGCCAGGGATGTCTCGGATCGTGTCTTCAGGATCCTTAAGGGGGAGGGGGAGCAGCCAGAAGTCGTGGTGCACATTGGTACCAACTACATAGGTAGGAAAAGGGGTGTGGAGGTAATAAACAAGTTTAGGGAGTTAGGCTGGAAGTTAAAAGCCAGGACAGACAGAGTTGTCATCTCTGGTTTGTTGCCGGTGCCACGTGATAGCGAGGCTAGGAATAGGGAGAGAGTGCAGTTGAACACGTGGCTGCAGGAATAGTGTAGGAGGGAGGGCTTCAGGTATTTGGATAATTGGAGCGCATTCTGGGGAAGGTGGGACCTGTACAAGCAGGACGGGTTGCATCCGAACCAGAGGGGCACCAATATCCTGGGAGGGAGATTTTCTAGTACTCTTCGGGAGGGTTTAAACTAATTTGGCTGGGGAATGGGAACCGGATTTGTAGTCCAGCAACTAAGCTAGCCGATATTCAGGACGCCAAAGCGTGTAATGAGGCAGTGGGGAAGGGAACACTGACAAAGGAGAGTACTTGCAGGCTCGGAGATGGGTTGAAGTGTGTATACTTCAACGCAAGAAGCATCAGGAATAAGGTGGGTGAACTTAAGGCATGGATCGGTACTTGGGACTACGATGTGGTGGCCATCACGGAAACTTGGATAGAAGAGGGGCAGAAATGGTTGTTGGAGGTTATAGATGTTTCAATAAGATTAGGGAGGGTGGTAAAAGAGGTGGGGGGGGTGGCATTATTAATTAGAGATAGTATAACAGCTGCAGAAAGGCAGTTCGAGGAGTATCACCCTATTGAGGTAGTATGGGTTGAAGTCAGAAATAGGAAAGGAGCAGTCACCTTGTTAGGAGTTTTCTATAGGCCCCCCAATAGTTGCAGAGATGTGGAGGAACAGATTGGGAAACAGATTTTGGAAAGGTGCAGAAGTCATAGGGTAGTAGTCATGGGTGACTTTAACTTCCCAAATATTGAGTGGAAACTCTTTAGATCAAATAGTTTGGATGGGGTGGTGTTTGTGCAGTGTGTCCAGGAAGCTTTTCTAACACAGTATGTAGATTGTCCGACCAGAGGAGGGGCAATACTGGATTTAGTACTGGGTAATGAGCCAGGGCAAGTGATAGATTTGTCAGTGGGGGAGCATTTTGGAGATAGTGACCACAATTCTGTGACTTTCACTTTAGTAATGGAGAGGGATAGGTACGTGCAACAGGGCAAGGTTTACAATTGGGGGAAGGGTAAATACGATGTTGTCAGACAAGAATTGAAGTGCATAAGTTGGGAACATAGGCTGGCAGGGAAGGACACAAGTGAAATGTGGAACTTGTTCAAGGAACAGGTGCTACGTGTCCTTGATATGTATGTCCCTGTCAGGCAGGGAAGAGATGGTCGAGCGAGGGAACCATGGTTGACAAGAGAGGTTGAATGTCTTGTTAAGAGGAAAAAGGTGACTTATGTCAGGCTGAGGAAACAAGGTTCAGACAGAGCATTGGAGGGATACAAGATAGCCAGGAGGGAACTGAAGAAAGGGATTAGGAGAGCTAAGAGAGGGCATGAACAATCTTTGGCGGGTAGGATCAAGGAAAACCCCAAGGCCTTTTACACATATGTGAGAAATATGAGAATGACTAGAGCGAGGGTAGGTCCGATCAAGGACAGTAGCGGGAGATTGTGTATTGAGTCTGAAGAGATAGGAGAGGTCTTGAACGAGTACTTTTCTTCTGTATTTACAAATGAGAGGGGCGATATTGTTGGAGAGGACAGTGTGAAACAGATTGGTAAGCTCGAGGGAATACTTGTTAGGAAGGAAGATGTGTTGGGCATTTTGACAAACTTGAGGATAGACAAGTCCCCCGGGCCTGACGGGATATATCCAAGGATTCTATGGGAAGCAAGAGATGAAATTGCAGAGCCGTTGGCAATGATCTTTTCGTCCTCACTGTCAACAGGGGTGGTACCAGGGGATTGGAGAGTGGCGAATGTCGTGCCCCTGTTCAAAAAAGGGACTAGGGATATCCCTGGGAATTACAGGCCAGTTAGTCTTACTTCGGTGGTAGGCAAAGTAATGGAAAGGGTACTGAAGGATAGGATTTCTGAGCATCTGGAAAGACACTGCTTGATTAGGGATAGTCAACACGGATTTGTGAGGGGTAGGTCTTGCCTTACAAATCTTATTGAATTCTTTGAGGAGGTGACCAAGCATGTGGATGAAGGTAAAGCAGTGGATGTAGTGTACATGGATTTTAGTAAGGCATTTGATAAAGTTCCCCATGGTAGGCTTATGCAGAAAGTAAGGAGGCATGGGATAGTGGGAAATTTGGCCAGTTGGATAACGAACTGGCTAACCGATAGAAGTCAGAGAGTGGCGGTGGATGGCAAATATTCAGCCTGGATCCCAGTTACCAGTGGGGTACCGCAGGGATCAGTTCTGGGTCCTCTGCTGTTTGTGATTTTCATTAATGACTTGGATGAGGGAGTTGAAGGGTGGGTCAGTAAATTTGCAGACGATACGAAGATTGGTGGAGTTGTGGATAGTAAGGAGGGCTGTTGTCGGCTGCAAAGAGACATAGATAGGATGCAGAGCTGGGCTGAGAAGTGGCAGATGGAGTTTAACCCTGAAAAGTGTGAGGTTGTCCATTTTGGAAGGACAAATATGAATGCAGAATACAGGGTTAACGGTAGAGTTCTTGGCAATGTGGAGGAGCAGAGAGATCTTGGGGTCTATGTTCATACATCTTTGAAAGTTGCCACTCAAGTGGATAGAGCTGTGAAGAAGGCCTATGGTGTGCTCGCGTTCATTAACAGAGGGATTGAATTTAAGAGCCGTGAGGTGATGATGCAGCTGTACAAAACTTTGGTAAGGCCACATTTGGAGTACTGTGTACAGTTCTGGTCGCCTCATTTTAGGAAGGATGTGGAAGCTTTGGAAAAGGTGCAAAGAAGATTTACCAGGATGTTGCCTGGAATGGAGAGTAGGTCTTACGAGGAAAGGTTGAGGGTGCTAGGCCTTTTCTCATTAGAACGGAGAAGGATGAGGGGCGACTTGATCGAGGTTTATAAGATGATCAGGGGAATAGATAGAGTAGACAGTCAGAGACTTTTTCCCCGGGTGGAACAAATCATTACAAGGGGACATAAATTTAAGGTGAAAGGTGGAAGATATAGGAGGGATATCAGAGGTAGGTTCTTTACCCAGAGAGTAGTGGGGGCATGGAATGCACTGCCTGTGGAAGTAGTTGAGTCGGAAACATTAGGGACCTTCAAGCAGCTATTGGATAGGTACATGGATTACGGTAAAATGATATAGTGTAGATTTATTTGTTCTCAAGGGCAGCATGGGAGCATTGTGGATAGCACAATTGCTTCACAGCTCCAGGGTCCCAGGTTCGATTCCGGCTTGGGTCACTGTCTGTGCGGAGTCTGCACGTCCTCCCCGTGTCTGCGTGGGTTTCCTCCGGGTGCTCCGGTTTCCTCCCACAGTCCAAAGATGTGCGGGTTAGGTGAATTGGCCAATGATAAATTGCCCTTAATGTCCAAATTGCCCTTGGTGTTGGGTGGAGGTGTTGAGTTTGGGTAGGGTGCTCTTTCCAAGAGCCGGTGCAGACTCAAAGGGCCGAATGGCCTCCTTCTGCACTGTAAATTCAATGATAATCTATGATTAATCTAGGACAAAGGTTCGGCACAACATCGTGGGCCGAAGGGCCTGTTCTGTGCTGTATTTTCTATGTTCTATGTTCTATTACTGGTCCTCTGACAGTACGGCACTCCCTCAGTACTGACCCTCTGACAGTGGGGCACTCCCTCAGTACTGGTCCTCTGACAGTGCGGCACTCCGTCAGTACTGACCCTCTGACAGTGCAGCACTCCCTCAGTCCTGACCCTCTGACAGTGCGGCACTCCCTCAGCACTGACCCTCTGACAGTGCTGCGCTCCCTCAGTACGGACCCTCTGACAGTGCGGCACTCCTTCAGTACTGACCCTCTGACAGTGCGGCACTCCCTCAGTACTGACCCTCTGACAGTGCAGCACTCCCTCAGTACTGACCCTCTGACAGTGCGGCACTCCCTCAGTACTGACCCTCTGACAGTGCGGCACTCCCTCAGTACTGACCCTCTGACAGTGCGGCACTCCCTCAGTACTGACCCTCTGACAGTGCGGCACTCCCTCAGTACTGACCCTCTGACAGTGCGGCACTCCCTCAGTACTGACCCTCTGACAGTGCGGCACTCCCTCAGTACTGACCCTCTGACAGTGCGGCACTCCCTCAGTACTGACCCTCTGACAGTGCGGCATGCCCTCAGTACTGACCCCCTGACAGTGCGGCACTCCCTCAGCTTCTTCCCACCTGTTGAGTAAACACCTTTCCAATAAAGCTCTTGGTTTTTTTTGTACCTTCGTGGTCTGTAACCTTATCCTTTAAAAATACCACAAAGATAGCTGGCGACGAGGAGGTAGGCACCGCAGAGGCAGAATCTCAGTGAAGTAAAAGAAAGATAGAAAAATCATCGATGTGGTCAGGAGTAAGAAGCTAAAAATTGTGTTACTCCAAAGCTGGTGACGTAGGGGTGTTAAATATCGGTAACAGCCGTCGAAGGAACCAAAATTTAAACGTAGATGGTTTGAACGACGCCATTTGGGACAGACTAGTGTAGGCTGAGAGGTGAAGCGATCCAGAAAGGAACTTAAACCTAAAGGAGGCTTAACAAGTCGCTACTTCGATGGAATTAGCAGCTAAGGAAGGCCAGCAATTAAATTTGAGCAATAGTCCAGAAAACCTCGGCCGCGCCCTGAACACAGTCTCAGTTTTGAAATTGCCCCCGATGGGCACAAACTGGGCACGCAGCGACAGACAGCTGGAACAGAGACAGAATGCAGGAATCGTGGTTAAAGAGGGGCACGTCGAATGTGCGTGTTGGGGAAAAAAGCACGTTCCAAACAAGAATTGTAAAAATCAGGAAACAAGTGTACCGAATGGAAGACCGGAGAGAGGGAAAGGAGGCGCGTGATACAAAAAAGGGCATAAAAAGAGGACCAGGGTCGCAGTCAGATGACGAGCTGCCGTTGAACATGCTGGTCACTGTGCACGCAACTAACCATTACTGGGTCATTGTTTTACCGGGACGGACAATTGGTGAAGATGGAGTTGGGGCACTGGAGCAGCGGTTCCCTTGGTAACTGTTTGCCAAGAGAAATGACGACATATCGCCGTAGAACCCTCAGATAAAAAACGATACGGGGGAAGCGGTTCCGTTGAGGGACTCTATCGATGGAAATGCGCAGTTATGCGGACAGGGCGCAGACTTGTCCCATCAGGCCGTTAGAGCTAACTACCCCAGCCCTGGCCGGAGAGAATCGAGCTGAACTGGGCCCAGGTGAATCTCACGTCGGAGTCCGAAACGGGTCGACCGGAAATCTTTAAAGAGACGTGCCATCGTCTTCAATGGAGAGCTGGGAAGGATGAAAAGAGATTTCAGTCAAGCTAAAGATCAAGGGCAAAAGCCAAACAAGATGTTGGGCGGCTGGGTCAGTGCCCTACGCCATCAGGCCCACGGTGGCGGCAGAATTAGAGAGGTTGGTTGAGACAGGGGTCCTCAAACCCGTGAATTTGAGTTTTGATTTGGGCTACACCTATAGTACCTGTGATGAAGAACGACGGTTCGGTGCACATATGAGGTGATTTTAAATTCACGGTCAATCTGGTACTGTCCAGAGCAGTATCGTCTGCCTTTAATTGAAGATTTATTTGCTGGGTTGTCTGGAGGCCAACATTTCAGTAAACTTGAGCTTAGTCAAGCTGATTGTCAGATAAACGTAGATCCAGATTCACAGCAATATTTGACAATCGTGACACACAAAGGGCTATTCAGATATAAACAGCTTCCATTTGGCATCATGACTGGCTCTGTGTTGTTCCAACGTGCCATGGATCAAATTCTAAGAGGACTAGAAAGAGCCCAGTGCTACTTAGACGATATCTTAGTTACGGGGAAGAACGATGGTGGGCACCTTCGAAATTTAGATGCTACGGTCCAGAGACGAGAAGATTTCCGGACTATGAGCACGGAAGGATAGACGTGAATTCTTCAAATCTTCTCCCGAATACCTGGGACACGTCATAGGTGCAAAGGGGACTGCACAAATTACTGTCAAACGTAAAATCCATAACTGAGGTATCGGCACCTCAAAAACGTGAATCAGCTTTGACCATTTGGGGGCTTATTAAACTATAATGGAAGGTTTGTCCCTAATCCAGCAATTATTCTAAAACCTTTGCACAACACATTGGGAGGGGAAGGTGTCGGGTAGCAATGAGGAATTGATGGGAGTAGGAGGGAGCCCTGGTGGGGGGACATTAAGTGTAAATGGGAGGAGGGAGCTGGGATGGGAAGGTTGTGGGCGGAGGCCCTGCGGAGGGCGAACGCGTCCTCATCATGTGGAGGTTAAGCTCATCCAGTTTAAGGTGGTGCATAGGGCAGATGTGATGGTGGTGAGGATGAGTAAGTTTATGGAGGGGGTGGAGGAGAGGTGTGGGCGAGGCGTGTGGTGGGGGGGGGGGGGGGGGGGCGGCGCGGAACACGTCCAGACATTCTGGGCCTGTTCAAAACTGAGGGATTCTGGCAGGGGTTCTCGGACGTGGTGTCCCGAGGTGCTGGGTATGGAGTCCAGAGGTGGCGATATTCGGGGGGGGGGTCGGAAGACCCGGGAGTCCAGTGGGCGAGAGAGGCCGATGTTGTGGCCTTTGCCTCCCTTGATAGCACGGAGACGGATCTTACAGGAGCGGCGAGACTCGGAGCGCCGTACGCGGGAGCGCGGGAGAGCGAGCTGGCGGAGTTCCCGAGGCTGGAGAAGGTCAAGCTCGCTCTGAGGGGCCGGCAGAGGGGTTCACCCGGAAGTGGGAGCCGGTTATCGATTTCTCGAAGGAGGATTGAGGGGTCAGGAGGGGGGGTTAAAATGGGGAAGGCGAGATGAGGTGGGGGCAGGCGGGGGTGCGGTTATTCATTGAGTATTTCTAAAAAAAAAGAAGTTCATATAGGTTATGCCCGACCATTCGGAGAGCGAATGTTTTTTCATTGTGGTAGACGCACATTCAAACTGGCCTGAAGCTTCCATTATGAAGATTACACTCTCGGACAGGCGAATAGAAAGTCTGGGTGAGATTTTTGCAAGATTCCGTTAGCCTGAACAAAATGCGAGCGACAATGGGCCCCCAGCTCGTTTAGCTAGAATTCACAAATTACCCCAAGCAGAATGGAATCCAACACATCCGATCAGCTCCCTATCACCCGGACTCAAATGGGCTGTCCGAAAAGGTGTGGTCAGGCAATGAAAGATCCACTGAAGGTAACTGGTGAGCAAGGATCATTGTCTAAACGACAAAGCCACCCCTGATGACGCACAGGAATAGAACACATTCCACAACCCAAAGTTCTCCGGCATTACGCACGGTACAACGTCAGTCACGCACAGCGTTTGATTCGCTGAAGCCGCCTCAGACAAGAGAATTTGTTCAGAGTAAAACAGCAAAGTCGGGTTTTGCGACGTGAGAACAGGGATGAACGCAGTGTTTTTCGGAAAGGGCAGGGAGTATGGGGTGAGGAACTAAACCAAGTGGATACCTGTCATCGTCTCAGCACAGTAGGGCCCGGTCTCCGACACCGGGCAAACTCGGGATGATATCGTGTGGAGGAGGCACGCTGGTCAACCTTCTAGCAACAAGTTTACCAGAGACAGAGTCAACCGAGAGTCCCGCAACAAACTGTGGCAAGTGGAGAGCTGGACATTCCCGAGACCCTGACAATACCGGAGACAACCGAGGAAGGCAGTGTCCCCAGTCGAGGGCACTTTAACACCGCGTCAGCCTCCAAACACAGCATCGACTCCGGTTGAGGCAGCAACGGACGCTGCCAAATGACACCACAGAGGCTGCAGTCAACACGAACGCACGAGGTCCGCCAGGAATCACACAGGAATCGACGTCCCCCGAAACGTTCACCTTCTTCACCGTTGTGTTCATCAATTGTTGGTATTGCAAATTTGGATTGTTCACGTTGCGGAATCACACAGTGCGGAAGGGAGGGACTTCGGCCCATCGAGCCTTCACCTGAGCTTGCCCACCTACACTTGTGTTTCATTGCACGAACCTCTAATGTACATGGGGGGGGGGTATTCGTGTGTGCTCCGAGTTGCATTCAGCTGATTAAGAGTCTGATCACGTGGCGCTGTTGGCCGCCTGCAGGGGGTAACGGGGCAGTCTACCCGAAGCGCCTGTTGTGAAGACACCTTTCCAATAAAACTCTTGCTTGTACCTTCGTGGTCTGCAAGCCTCGCAGTCAGCCTGGAGGTGTGCGCGCTCTGGGGTGGGGTATTCAGACCCCACAGGTGCAGGGCTCCAAGGCTAGGGGGCGGTCTGACGTACCACAGCCGACACCGTACAACAGCAAGTATCATCAGGGAAGCTGTGCTGAACACTTACGGGGGACTTTGGGGTTGTTGAGGTTTCCCTGCACCGTTTCAGAGGAGTGTGGGTTTATGACATTTTTCTGCTCCCGCCCCCCCCTCTACTTACATCATTCTCCGAGGTGCCGCACAAGTTGCAGCATTTACACTCGATACACTGCCAGCGGTAAGTCTTCACTGCAGCCATCATCACTGGGGTGAACTGGAGGCCAAGAAGGGTGTCCTGGAAACACAACCATTCAACTTAGCACAATGTTCCCCAATTCCAAATACCTGCACAAACATGCAGCACATTCTGCCCATCGTTGACGATGCTGCACCTTCTGACGGGTTAAACTGAGCGCAGGTAGGTCACACCTTGGAGTGATCCTGCAAAGTCGCCGCGGGGCTCCATATATAATCCAACACGGCTTGTGACAGGGCAGAGAGGGTGCAGAAAAGATTGACAAAGGTTAGACTAGAACTGGCTCTCTCTCACGGGGAGTGGGGAGAATGTGGGACTCGCTCCCACGGGGAGTGGGGGAGAAATGTGGGACTCGCTCCCACGGGGGAGTGGGGAGAATGTGGACTCGCTCCCACAGGGAGTGGGGAGAATGTGGGACTCGCTCCCACGGGGAGTGGGGAGAATGTGGGGACTCGCTCCCACGGGGAGTGGGGAGAATGTGTGACTCGCTCCCACAGGGAGTGGGGAGAATGTGGGACTCGCTCCCACGGGGAGTGGGGAGAATGTGGGACTCGCTCCCACGGGGAGTGGGGGAGAATGTGGGACTCGCTCCCACGGGGAGTGGGGAGAATGTGGGACTCGCTCCCACGGGGAGTGGGGAGAATGTGGGACTCGCTCCCACGGGGAGCGGGAAGAATGTGGGACTCGCTCCCACGGGGAGTGGGGGAGAATGTGGGACTCGCTACCACGGGGAATGGGGAGAATGTGGGACTCGCTCCCACGGGGAGTGGGGAGAATGTGGGACTCGCTCACACGGGGAGTGGGGAGAATGTGGGACTCGCTCCCACGGGGAGCGGGGAGAATGTGGGACTCGCTCCCACGGGGAGTGGGGAGAATGTGGGACTCGCTACCACGGGGAATGGGGAGAATGTGGGACTCGGTCCCCACGGAGAGCGGGGGAGAATGTGGGACTCGCTACCCACGGAGAGCGGGGAGAATGTGGGACTCGCCCCCACGGGGGGTGGGGAGAATGTGGGGACTCGCTCCCACGGGGAGTGGGGAGAATGTGGGACTCGCTCCCCACGAGGAGTGGGGAGAATGTGGGACTCGCTCCCACGGGGAGTGGGGGGAATGTGGGGGCTCGCTCCCACGGGGAGCGGGGAGAATGTGGGGCTCGCTCACACGGGGAGTGGGGGAGAATGTGGGACTCACTCCCACGGGGAGCGGGGAGTGTGGGGCTCGCTCCCCCAGGGAGTGGGGGAGAATGTGGGACTCGCTCCCAGGGGGAATGGGGAGAATGTGGGACTCGCACCCACGGGGAGTGGGGGAGAATGTGGGACTCGCATCCACGGGGAGCGGGGGAGAACGTGGGACTCGCATCCACGGGGTGTGGGGAGGAATGTGGGACTCTCGCTCCCACGGGGAGAATGCGGGACTCGCTCCCACGGGGAGTGGGGAGAATGCGGGACTCGCTCCCACGGGGAGTGGGGAGAATGCGGGACTCGCTCCCACGGGGAGTGGGGAGAATGTGGGACTCGCATCCACGGGGTGTGGGGGAGAATGTGGGACTCGCTCCCACGGGGAGTGGGGAGAATGTGGGACCTCGCTACCACGGGGAGTGGGGTGAATGTGGGACTCGCTCCCAGGGGAGTGGGGAGAATGTGGGACTCGCTCCCACGGGGAGTGGGGTGAATGTGGGACTTGCTTCCCACGGGGAGTGGGGGAGAATGTGGGACTCGCTCCCACGGGGAGTGGGGAGTATGTCGGACTCGCTCCCACGGGGAGTGGGTAGAATGTGGGACTCGCTCCCACGGGGAGTGGGGAGAATGTGGGACTCGAGGTGAATAGTGTTGATACATTTAAGGGGGGGTGGGAAGGTGGATAAACAGTTGAGGGAGTGAGGAAGAGAAGGATATGGTGCCAGGGGGGATATGAAGAGGGGGTGGGAAGGGGCAGGTTTTTTTTACACAGAGGGTGGTGGGTGCCGGGAAACCCGTTGCCACGGGAGGTTGTGGAAAGCAAATCCATGAACGACCTTCAAAAGGCATCTTGACAAACACATGGATAGGATGCCGTACAGAGGGATACGGCTCTAGGAGGTGAAGATTTTGGCCATGGGTGGTTGTCATGACCAGTACAGGCTTGGAGGGGCCGAAGGGCCCTGTTTCCTGTATTGCTCTTTGAGGCTTGCGTGGGACAGAAACACCAGCAGATGGGCCGAATGGCCCGTTTCGCCGCTGAACACGCCCGGTAATTGTGTGCACGTGGTGGGGGTTGGCTTACCTGAGCGCCCACAGTCCGAACATGACACCAGTTCCTCAGACTGTCCTGTCTTCTTATTTAGTCCTTGAATCGCCCAGGCAGAAATCACAGTAATTGTTGGGCAGGGCCAAACCATCGGCCCTTTCTTGGCTGAAAATTCAAATCAGAATCCAACAAGAAAAAGTATTAGAACGTTCCAGGAACTGACATGAACTCAGGTCTTAGATCAGCGACTCTTGCCTGTATTAACCACAGGGGGCCGCCCAACTCGCTCCTTCCCTCAGCCCAGTGGGCACGGGGAGCTGGCGACAGAGGGGGAGGGGGCAGCAGAGCGGGGAAGGGGGGGGGGGGCAGAGGGAGGAGGGGGACACGTCCTCCCAATCTGCACTGTTACGCTTATTTAAATACTTTCGATTGACAGCACCAGGGCCTTTCGGGGCTCCTGCAGATTGGGGCAGGATACGTCCCCATGCCAGACTCCAGCAGGCAAAATCATTTTGCTGGCTCAGAAACGCCTTCCATGTACCACCGGCTGGGCAGTAAAGGGAGCAGCAGGCTTCGGGCCTGTTTGGGCCGCAATCCCAGCGAGGCCTAACCCATTCACAGCTGTGTCCACTCCCTCCCACCGGCCACCACCCCAACACAATAAGGCAAGTTATAGCGAGAGAGACGATGGTTCCAGACCTGCTTTCAATTTCCTGAAGTCGCCTGGAGGTCGCCCCACTGCAATGAAGAGAAGGGGACAGTGAGGAAAGAACATTCAGCAATTTATCCTGTAAACCCACTTTCCCTCCAGGTTCCCGACAAACGGCACTGGGGCCCGGCTGTCCCCCTCCCTACCTGACCTGGTGGTGAGCTACGTCAGCACCAGAACGATCCCAGGGACCGCCAGGTCCGTAGAGCTGACAGACTGCAGCTGGAATGTTAATCTCCTGATCACTGAGGGAAATCAATATGGAACAAGGAAAGGTTAGGGCAGCAGGGAGGTCAAAACTGCTGCATCATGGCATCGAGGGCCCCGGGTTAACACTGCTGTCTCAGAGTGCCAGGGACCCGGGTTAACACTGCTGTCTCAGTGCCAGGGACCCCGGGTTAACACTGCTGTCTCAAAGTGCCAGGGGACCCGGGTTAACACTGCTGTCTCACAGTGCCAGGGACCCGGGTTAACACTGCTGTCTCAGAGTGCCAGGGACCCGGGTTAACACCTGCTGTCTCACAGAGCCAGGGACCCGGGTTAACACTACTGTCTCACAGTGCCAGGGGACCCGGGTTAACACTGCTGTCTCTCAGTGCCAGGACCCGGGTTAACACTGCTGTCTCACAGAGCCAGAGACCCGGGTTAACACTGCTGTCTCAGAGTGCCAGGGACCCGGGTTAACACTGCTGTCTCACAGAGCCAGAGACCCGGGTTAACACTGCTGTCTCACAGAGCCAGGGACCCGGGTTAACACTGCTGTCTCACAGAGCCAGGGACCCGGGTTAACACTGCTGTCTCACAATGCCAGGGACCCGGGTTAACACTGCTGTCTCACAGAGCCAGGGACCCGGGTTAACACTGCTGTCTCACAGAGCCAGGGACCCGGGTTAACACTGCTGTCTCACAATGCCAGGGACATTGGTTTAACACTGCTGTCTCACAGTGCCAGGGACCCGGGTTAACACTGCTGTCACACAGAGCCAGGGACCCGGATTAACACTGCTGTCTCACAATGCCAGGGACATTGGTTAACACTGCTGTCTCACAGTGCCAGGGGACCCGGGTTAACACTGCTGTCACACAGTGCCAGGGACCCGGGTAACACTTCTGTCTCACAGAGCCAGGGACCTGGGTTAACACTGCTGTCCCTCAGTGCCAGGGGACCCGGGTTAACACTGCTGTCTCACAGTGCCAGGGACCCGGGGTTAACACTGCTGTCTCACAGTGCCAGGGACCCGGGTTAACACTGCTGTCTCACAGTGCCAGGGACCCGGGTTAACACTGCTGTCCTCACAGTGCCAGGGGACCCGGGGTTAACACTGCTGTCTCACAGTGCCAGGGACCCGGGTTAACACTGCTGTCTCACAGTGCCAGGGACCCGGGTTAACACTGCTGTCTCACAGTGCCAGGGACCCGTGTTAACACTGCTGTCTCACAGTGCCAGGGACCTGGGTTAACACTGCTGTCCCTCAGTGCCAGGGACCCAGGTTAACACTGCTGTCTCACAGTGCCAGGGACCCGGGGTTAACACTGCTGTCTCACAGTGCCAGGGACCCGGGTTAACACTGCTGTCTCACAGTGCCAGGGACCCGGGGTTAACACTGCTGTCTCAGTGCCAGGGACCCGGGTTAACACTGCTGTCTCACAGTGCCAGGGACCCGGGTCAACACTGCTGTCTCAGTGCCAGGGACCCGGGTTAACACTGCTGTCTCACAGTGCCAGGGACCCGGGTTAACACTGCTGTCTCACAGTGCCAGGGGACCCGGGTTAACACTGCTGTCTCAGTGCCAGGGACCCGGGTTAACACTGCTGTCTCACAGTGCCAGGGACCCGGGTCAACACTGCTGTCTCACAGTGCCAGGGGACCCGGGTTAACACTGCTGTCTCACAGTGCCAGGGGACCCGGGTTAACACTGCTGTCTCAGTGCCAGGGACCCGGGTTAACACTGCTGTCTCACAGTGCCAGGACCCGGGTTAACACTGCTGCCTCACAGTGCCAGGGACCCGGGTTAACACTGCTGTCTCACAGAGCCAGGGACCCGGGTCAACACTGCTGTCTCACAGTGCCAGGGACCCGGGTTAACACTGCTGTCTCACAGTGCCAGGGACCCGGGTTAACACTGCTGTCTCACAGTGCCAGGGGACCCGGGTTAACACTGCTGTCTCACAGTGCCAGGGACCCGGGTCAACACTGCTGTCTCACAGTGCCAGGGACCCGGGTTAACACTGCTGTCTCACAGAGCCAGGGACCCGGGTTAACACTGCTGTCTCACAGTGCCAGGGACCCGGGTTAACACTGCTGTCTCACAGTGCCAGGGACCCGGGGTTAACACTGCTGTCTCACAGTGCCAGGGACCCGGGTTAACACTGCTGTCTCACAGTGCCAGGGACCCGGGTTAACACTGCTGCCTCACAGTGCCAGGGACCCGGGTTAAACACTGCTGTCTCACAGTGCCAGGGACCCGGGTTAACTCTGCTGTGTCACAGTGCCAGGGACCGGGTTCAATTCCAGCCTTGGCTCACTGTCTGGGCGGAGTCTGCACGTTCTCCCCTTGTCTGTGTAAGTTTCCTCTGGCTCTGGTACATCCCACCGCCCAAAGAAGTGAAGGAGAGGTGGATTGGCCACAATCAATGCGCGTGGTTCCAGGGATAGGGTGGGGGGGGTGCGGATAGGGTGGGGATGTTGTCCTCGGTAGGGTGCTCTTTCAGAGGGTCGGGCAGACTCGAATGGCCTGGTCTCCTTCTGCACTGCAGGAATTCTGTGATCTGGAGCCCATTCAGCCCCTCGAGCCTGTTACACAGGAACAGGAGGAGGCCCATTCAGCCCCCTCCTCCTCGAGCCTGTTACACAGGAACAGGAGGAGGCCCATTCAGCCCCCTCCTCGAGCCTGTTCCACAGGAACAGGAGGAGGCCCATTCAGCCCCCTCCTCGAGCCTGTTACACAGGAACAGGAGGAGGCCCATTCAGCCCCCACCTCGAGCCTGTTACAGAGGAACAGGAGGAGGCCCATTCAGCCCCCCTCCTCGAGCCTGTTCCACAGGAACAGGAGGAGGCCCATTCAGCTCCCTCCTCGAGCCTGTTGCACAGGAACAGGAGGAGGCCCATTCAGCCCCCCTCCTCGAGCCTGTTACACAGGAACAGGAGGAGGCCCATTCAGCCCCCTGCTCGAGCCTGTTACACAGGAACAGGAGGAGGCCCATTCAGCCCCCTCCTCGAGCCTGTTACACAGCAACAGGAGGAGGCCCATTCAGCCCCACCTCGAGCCTGTTACAGAGGAACAGGAGGAGGCCCATTCAGCCCCCTCCTCGAGCCTGTTCCACAGGAACAGGAGGAGGCCCATTCAGCCCCTCCTCGAGCCTGTTGCACAGGAACAGGAGGAGGCCCATTCAGCCCCCTCCTCGAGCCTGTTGCACAGGAAACAGGAGGAGGCCCATTCAGCCCCCTCCTCGAGCCTGTTACACAGGAACAGGAGGAGGCCCATTCAGCCCCCTCCTCGAGCCTGTTACACAGGAACAGGAGGCGGCCCATTCAGCTCCCTCCTCGAGCATGTTACACAGGAACAGGAGGAGGCCCATTCAGCCCCCCTCCTCGAGCCTGTTACACAGGAACAGGAGGAGGCCGAATTCAGCCCCCTCCTCGAGCCTGTTACAACAGGAACAGGAGGAGGCCCATTCAGCCCCCTCCTCGAGCATGTTACACAGGAACAGGAGGAGGCCCATTCAGCCCCTCCTCGAGCCTGTTCCACAGGAACAGGAGGAGGCCCATTCAGCCCCCTCCTCCTCGAGCCTGTTACACAGGAACAGGAGGAGGCCCATTCAGCCCCCTCCTCCTCGAGCATGTTACACAGGAACAGGGAGGAGGCCCATTCAGCCCCTCCTCGAGCCTGTTACACAGGAACAGGAGGAGGCCCCATTCAGCCCCCTCCTCCTCGAGCCTGTTACACAGGAACAGGAGGAGGCCCATTCAGCCCCCTCCTCGAGGCTGTTACACAGGAACAGGAGGAGGCCCATTCCGCCCCCTCCTCGAGCCTGTTACAACAGGAACAGGAGGAGGGCCCATTCAGCCCCTCCTCGAGCCTGTTACACAGGAACAGGAGGAGGCCCATTCAGCCCCCTCCTCGAGGCTGTTACACAGGAACAGGAGGAGGCCCATTCAGCCCCCTCCTCGAGGGCTGTTACACAGGAACAGGAGGAGGCCCATTCAGCCCCCTCCTCGAGCCTGTTACACAGGAACAGGAGGAGGCCCATTCAGCCCCCTCCTCGAGCCTGTTGCACAGGAACAGGAGGAGGCCCATTCAGCCCCCTCCTCGAGCCTGTTACACAGGAACAGGAGGAGGCCCATTCAGCCCCCTCCTCGAGCCTGTTGCAGAGATGTGATGTCCGAGGCTGGCGCTGCCCAGGTCCCGCGCTGCCCGAGACTCACGCTGCCTCGTCGGGAATCAGCTGGTGGGCCCCACAAGCCCCATGCCAGCCGAGCAGGCAGATGGAAGACTCCCCGCCCGCACAGGATCGGGAGGACAACCCTCAACACTGAGGGTTTCAAAGAAACCCGTCGATTTCTGCAAACATTTCATCATCCAGCAGGCGGAACCACAACTTAAGACAGTCCCCAGGAGGAGGCCACGCAGCCCACCGTCCCTGTGCTTTGAACGACCTATCCAATCAGCCCCACTCCCACAGCCCTGCAAGTTCATCCATAGAGTACTTCACCAATTCCCCCCTCTGCAAGTTACCGCTGAATACATTCCTGCTGCCCTCTGAGGCAGCCCGTACCAGCGGCTGTCAGCTCAAGGACCAACTGATTGATAGCGACGTTAAACATGCACCCGACCACCGCCAACAGTCCCCCCCTCCCCACCATAGTAAATAGAAAGAATACAGTCACGCACACTTACGCTCCTCCCTTCGGTGCGATAGGGGGATCTGTGGCTCCAAAGTCCTTCTCATCGTCACCCTCCTCGTCCGCCAGGTGGGAGTGGGCATAGTGATAGCTGAGCCCCGGCCGGTTCTTGTAGCGTTTACCACAGACTGTCAGGAGGAGGGAAACACAGAACAATTCACCAAACTGGCCACAGCCACGGAAACAAGGAAACACAAGTCGCCCCAAAACACAACGAGAGCTGGGAGGGTGCGAACAGCGTCACTCTGGAGTATACCAAACCCAGATTCACCATAGCTGGGAGGGTGTACAGCGTCACTCTGGAGTATACCAAACCCAGATTCCCCAGAGCTGGGAGGGTGTGTACAGCGTCACTCTGGAGTATACCAAACCCAGATTCACCCAGAGCTGGAGGGTGTACAGCGTCACTCTGGAGTATACCAAACCCAGATTCCCCAGAGCTGGGAGGGTAGGGTGTACAGCGTCACTCTGGAGTATACCAAACCCAGATTCACCAGAGCTGGGAGGGTGTACAGCGTCACTCTGGAGTATACCAAACCAGATTCACCAGAGCTGGGGAGGGTGTACAGCGTCACTCTGGAGTATACCAAACACAGATTCACCAGAGCTGGGAGGGTGTACAGCGTCACTCTGGAGTATACCAAACACAGATTCACCAGAGCTGGGAGGGTGTACAGCGACACTCTGGAGTATACCAAACCCAGATTCACCAGAGCTGGGAGGGTGGGAGAGAGTCCCACATTCTCCCCACTCCCCGTGGGAGTGAGTCCCACATTCTCCCCACTCCCCGTGGGGAGAGAGTCCCCACATTCTACCCACTCCCCGCGGGAGCGAGTCCCACATTCTCCCCACTCCCCCGTGGGAGCGAGTCCCACATTCACCCCACTCCGCGTGGGAGCGAGTCCCACATTCTCCCTACTCCCCGTGGGAGTGAGTCCCACATTCTCCCCACTCCCCGTGGGAGAGAGTCCCACATTCTCCCCACGCCCCGTGGGAGCGTTTCCCACATTCTCCCGACTCCCCCGTGGGAACGAGGTCCCACATTCTCCCCACTCCCCGTGAGAGCGAGTCCCACATTCTCCCCACTCCCTGTGGGGAGCGAGTCCCACATTCTCCCCCACTCCCCCGTGGGAGCGAGTCCCACGTTCTCCCCACTTCCCGTGGGAGCCGAGTCCCACATTCTCCCCACTCCCCGTGGGAGAGAGTCCCACATTCTCCCCACGCCCCGTGGGAGCGTTTCCCACATTCTCCCCACTCACCGTGGGAACGAGTCCCCACATTCTCCCCGCTCCCCGTGGGAGCGAGTCCCACATTCTCCCCACGCCCCGTGGGAGCGAATCCCACATTCTCCCCACAGCCTGTGGGAGCGAGTCCCACATTCTCCCCCACTCCCCCGTGGGAGCGAGTCCCACATTCACCCCACTCCCCCTTGGGAGCGAGTCCCACATTCTCCCCACTCCCCGTGGAGCGCGTTCCACATTCTCCCCATTCCCCGTGGGAGCGAGTCCACGTTCTCCCCCCACTCCCCGTGGGAGCGAGTCCCACATTCTCCCCATTCCCCGTAGGAGCGATTCCCACATTTCCGCCGCTCCCCGTGGGAGCGAGTCCCACATTCTCCCCACTCCCCGTGGGAGAGAGTCCCACATTCTCCCCACGCCCCGTGGGAGCGTTTCCCACATTCTCCCCACTCCCCGTGGGAGCGAGTCCCACATTCTCCCCACTCCCCGTGAGAGCGAGTCCCACATTCTCCCCACTCACTGTGGGAGCGAGTCCCACATTCTCCCCACTCCCCGTGGGAGCGAGTCCCACATTCTCCCCACTCCCCGTGGGAGAGAGTCCCACATTCTCCCCACTCCCCCGTGGGAGCGAGTCCCACATTCTCCCCACTCCCCGTGGGAGCGAGTCCCACATTCACCCCACTCCGCGTGGAGCGAGTCCCACATTCTCGTGGGAGTGAGTCCCACATTCTCCCCACTCCCCGTGGGAGAGAGTCCCACATTCTCCCCCACGCCCCGTGGGAGCGTTTCCCACATTCTCCCGACTCCCCGTGGGAACGAGTCCCACATTCTCCCCACTCCCCGGGAGAGCGAGTCCCACATTCTCCCCCCCTCCCTGTGGGAGCGAGTCCCACATTCTCCCCTCTCCCCGTGGGAGCGAGTCCCACGTTCTCCCCACTCCCCGTGGGAGCGAGTCCCACATTCTCCCCACTCCCCGTGGGAGAGAGTCCCACATTCTCCCCACGCCCCGTGGGAGCGTTTCCCACATTCTCCCCACTCACCGTGGGAATGAGTCCCACATTCTCCCCGCTCCCCGTGGAAGCGAGTCCCACATTCTCCCCACTCCCCGTGGGAGCGAGTCCCACATTCTCCCCACTCCCCGTGGGAGCGAGTCTCACATTCTTCCCCACTCCCCGTGGGAACGAGTCCCACATTCTCCCATGGGGAGCGAGTCCCACATTCTCCCCACGCCCCGTGGGGAGCGAGTCCCACATTCTCCTCACGCCCCGTGGGAGCGAGACCCACATTCTCCCCACTCCCCGTGGGAGCGAGTCCCACATTCACCCCACTCCCCGAGGGAGCGTGTCCAACATTCTCCCCACTCCCCGTGGGAGCACGTTCCACATTCTCCCCACTCCCCGCGGGAACGAGTCCCACATTCTCCTCACGCCCCGTGGGAGCGAGTCCCACATTCTCCCCATTCCCCATAGGAGCGAGTCCCACATTCTCCCAACTCCCTGTGGGAGCGAGTCCCACATTCTCCCCACTCCCCGTGGGAGCGAGTCCCACATTCTCCCCACTCCCCGTGGGAGCGAGTCCCACATTCTCCCCATTCCCCGTGGGAGCGAGTCCCACATTTTCCCCCACTCCCCGTGGGGAGTGAGTCCCACATTCTCCCCCACTCCCCGTGGGGAACGAGAACCACATTCTCCCCGCTCCCCATGGGAGCGAGTCCCACATTCTCCCCACTCCCCGTGGGAGCGAGTCCCACATTCTCCCCCACTCCCCGTGGGAACGAGTCCCACATTCCCCCCATTCCCCGTGGGAGCGAGTCCAACATTTTCCCCACTCCCCGTGGGGAGTGAGTCCCACATTCTCCCCCACTCCCCGTGGGAACGAGTACCACATTCTCCTCGCTCCCCATGGGAGCGAGTCCCACATTCCCCCCACTCCCCGTGGGAACGAGTCCCACATTCTCCCACGCCCCGTGGGAGCGAGTCCCACATTCTCCCCACAGCCTGTGGGAGCGAGTCCCACATTCACCCCACTCCCCGTAGGAGCGAGTCCCACATTCTCCCCACTCCCCGTGGGAGCGAGTCCCACATTCTCCCCACTCCCCGTGGGAGCGAGTCTCACATTCTTCCCCACTCCCCCGTGGGAACGAGTCCCACATTCTTCCCATGGGGAGCGAGTCCCACATTCTCCCCACGCCCCGTGGGAGCGAGTCCCACATTCTCCTCACGCCCCGTGGGAGCGAGACCCACATTCTCCCCACTCCCCGTGGGAGCGAGTCCCACATTCACCCCACTCCCCGAGGGAGCGTGTCCAACATTCTCCCCACTCCCCGTGGGAGCACGTTCCACATTCTCCCCACTCCCCGCGGGAACGAGTCCCACATTCTCCTCACGCCCCGTGGGAGCGAGTCCCACATTCTCCCCATTCCCATAGGAGCGAGTCCCACATTCTCCCCACTCCCTGTGGGAGCGAGTCCCACATTCTCCCCACTCCCCGTGGGAGCGAGTCCCACATTCTCCCCACTCCCCGTGGGAGCGAGTCCCACATTCTCCCCATTCCCCGTGGGAGCGAGTCCCACATTTTCCCCCACTCCCCGTGGGGAGTGAGTCCCACATTCTCCCCCCACTCCCCGTGGAAACGAGAACCACATTCTCCCCGCTCCCCATGGGAGCGAGTCCCACATTCTCCCCACTCCCCGTGGGAGCGAGTCCCATATTCTCCCCCACTCCCCGTGGGAACGAGTCCCACATTCCCCCCATTCCCCGTGGGAGCGAGTCCAACATTTTCCCCCACTCCCCGTGGGGAGTGAGTCCCACATTCTCCCCCACTCCCCGTGGGAACGAGTACCACATTCTCCTCGCTCCCCATGGGAGCGAGTCCCACAGTTCCCCCCACTCCCCGTGGGAACGCGTCCCACATTCTCCCCACGCCCCGTGGGAGCGAGTCCCACATTCTCCCCACAGCCTGTGGGAGCGAGTCCCACATTCTCCCCCACTCCCCGTAGGAGCGAGTCCCACATTCTCCCCACTCCCCATGGGAGCGAGTCCCACATTCTCCCCACGCCCCGTGGGAGCGAGTCCCACATTCTCCCCACTCCCCGTGGGAGCGAGTCCCACATTCTCCCCACTACCCATGGGAGCGAGTCCCACATTCTCCCCACTCTCCGTGGGAGCGAGTCCCACATTCTCCCCTCTCCTCGTGAGAGCGAGTCCCACATTCTCCCCGCTCCCCGTGGGAACGAGTCCCACATTCTCCCCGCTCCCCGTGGGAGCGAGTCCCACATTCTCCCCACGCCCCGTGGGAGCGAATCCCACATTCTCCCCACTCCCCGTGGGAGCGAGTCCCACATTCTCCCCATTCCCCGTGGGAGCGAGTCCCACATTCTCCCCACTCCCCGTGGGAGCGAGTCCCACATTCTCCCCACTCCCCGTGGGAGCGAGTCCCACATTCTCCCCACTCCCCGTGGGAGCGAGTCCCACATTCTCCCCACTCCCCGTGGGAGCGAATCCCACAATCTCCCCACTCCCCGTGGGAGCGAGCCCACACTCTCCCCACTCCCCGTGGGAGCGAGTCCCACATTCTCCCCACTCCCGTGGGAGCGAGTCCCACATTCTCCCCACTCCCCGTGGGAGCGCGTTCCACATTCTCCCCACTCCCCGTGGGAGTGAGTCCCACATTCTCCCCACTCCCCGTGGGAGAGAGTCCCACATTCTCCCCACGCCCCGTGGGAGCGAGTCCCACATTCTCCCCACGCCCCGTGGGAGCGAGTCCCACATTCTCCTCACGCCCCGTGAGAGCGAGACCCACATTCTCCCCACTCCCCATGGGAGCGAGTCCCACATTCACCCCACTCCCCGTGGGAGCGTGTCCAACATTCTCCCCACTCCCCGTGGGAGCACGTTCCACATTCTCCCCACTCCCCGCGGGAACGAGTCCCACATTCTCCTCACGCCCCGTGGGAGCGAGTCCCACATTCTCCCCATTCCCCATAGGAGCGAGTCCCACATTCTCCCCACTCCCTGTGGGAGCGAGTCCCACATTCCTCCCCACTCCCCGTGGGAGCGAGTCCCACATTCTCCCCACTCCCCGTGGGAGCGAGTCCCACATTCTCCCCATTCCCCGTGGGAGCGAGTCCCACATTTTCCCCCCACTCCCCGTGGGGAGTGAGTCCCACATTCTCCCCCACTCCCCGTGGGAACGAGTACCACATTCTCCCCGCTCCCCATGGGAGCGAGTCCCACATTCTCCCCACTCCCCGTGGGAGCGAGTCCCACATTCTCCCCCACTCCCCGTGGGAACGAGTCCCACATGCCCCCCATTCCCCGTGGGAGCGAGTCCAACATTTTCCCCACTCCCCGTGGGGAATGAGTCCCACATTCTCCCCCACTTCCCCGTGGGAACGAGTACCACATTCTCCTCGCTCCCCATGGGAGCGAGTCCCACATTCCCCCCACTCCCCGTGGGAACGAGTCCCACATTCTCCCCACGCCCCGTGGGAGCGAGTCCCACATTCTCCCCACTCCCCGTGGGAGCGAGTCCCACATTCCCCCCACTCCCCGTGGGAGTGAGTCCCACATTCTCCCCACTCCCCGTGGGAGAGAGTCCCACATTCTCCCCACGCCCCGTGGGATCGTTTCCCACATTCTCCCCACAGCCTGTGGGAGCGAGTCCCACATTCACCCCACTCCCCGTAGGAGCGAGTCCCACATTCTCCCCACTCCCCATGGGAGCGAGTCCCACATTCTCCCCACGCCCCGTGGGAGCGAGTCCCACATTCTCCCCACGCCCCGTGGGAGCGAGTCCCACATTCACCCCACTCCCTGTGGGAGAGAGTCCCACATTCCCCCCCACTCCATGTGGGAGCGAGTCCCACATTCTCCCCACTCCCCGTGGGAGTGAGTCCCACATTCACCCCACTCCCCGTAGGAGCGAGTCCCACATTCTCCCCACTCCCCGTGGGGGCGAGTCCCACATTCTCCCCACGCCCCGTGGGAGCGAGTCCCACATTCTCCCCACTCCCCGTGGGAGCGAGTCCCACATTCTCCCCACTACCCATGGGAGCGAGTCCCACATTCTCCCCACTCTCCGTGGGAGCGAGTCCCACATTCTCCCCTCTCCTCGTGAGAGCGAGTCCCACATTCTCCCCGCTCCCGTGGGAACGAGTCCCACATTCTCCCCGCTCCCCGTGGGAGCGAGTCCCACATTCTCCCCACGCCCCGTGGGAGCGAGTCCCACATTCTCCCCACTCTCCGTGGGAGCGAGTCCCACATTCTCCCCATTCCCCGTGGGAACGAGTCCCACATTCTCCCCACTCCCCGTGGGAGCGAGTCCCACATTCTCCCCACTCCCCGTGGGAGCGAGTCCCACATTCTCCCCACTCCCCGTGGGAGCGAGCCCACACTCTCCCCACTCCCCGTGGGAGCGAGTCCACATTCTCCCCACTCCCCGTGGGAGCGAGTCCCACATTCTCCCCACTCCCCGTGGGAGCGCGTTCCACATTCTCCCTCTCCCCGTGGGAGCGAGTCCCACATTCTCCCCACTCCCCGTGGGAGCGAGCCCCACATTCTCCCCACTCCCCGTGGGAGCGAGTCCTACACACTCTCCCCACTCCCCGTGGGAGCGATTCCCACATTCTCCCCCACTCCCCGTGGGAGCGAGACCCACACTCTCCCCACTCCCCGTGGCAGCGAGTCCCACATTCTCCCCACTCCCCGGGGGAGCGTGTCCCACATTCTCCCCACTCCCCGTGGGAGTGAGTCCCACATTCTCCCCACTCCCCGTGGGAGAGAGTCCCACATTCTCCCCACGCCCCGTGGGAGCGTTTCCCACATTCTCCCCACTCCCCGTGGGAGCGAGTCCCACTTTCTCCCCACTCCCCGTGAGAGCGAGTCCCACATTCTCCCCACTCACTGTGGGAGCGAGTCCCACATTCTCCCCACTCCCCGTGGGAGCGAGTCCCACATTCTCCCCACTCCCCGTGGGAGAGAGTCCCACATTCTGCCCACGCCCCGTGGGAGCATTTCCCACATTCTCCCCACTCCCCGTGGGAGGGAGTCCCACATTCTCCCCACTCCCCGTGGGAGCGAGTCCCACATTCTCCCCACAGCCTGTGGGAGCGAGTCCCACATTCTCCTCACTCCCCGTGGGAGCGAGTCCCACATTCACCCCACTCCCCTTGGGAGCGAGTCCCACATTCTCCCCCACTCCCCGTGGGAGGACGTTCCACATTCTCCCCATTCCCCGTGGGAGCGGGTCCCACATTCTCCCCATTCCCCGTAGGAGCGATTCCCACATTCCCCCCCACTCCCCGTAGGAACGAGTCCCACATTCTCCCCGCTCCCCGTGGGAGCGAGTCCCACATTCTCCCCACGCCCCATGGGAGCGAGTCCCACATTCTCCCCACTCCCCGTGGGAGCGAGTCCCACATTCTCCCCACTCCCCGTGGGAGCGAGTCCCACATTCTCCCCACTCCCCGTGGGAGCGAGTCCCACATTCTCCCCACTCCCCGTGGGAGCGAGTCCCACATTCTCCCCATTCCCCGTGGGAGCGAGTCCGACATTCTCCCCCACTCCCCGTGAGAGCGAGTCCCACATTCTCCCCACTCCCCGTGGGAGCGAGTCTCACATTCTCCCCCCACTCCGTGGGAACGAGTCCCACATTCTCCCATGGGGAGCGAGTCCCACATTCACCCCACGCCCCGTGGGAGCGAGTCCCACATTCTCCCCACGCCCCGTGGGAGCACGTTCCACATTCTCCCCCATTCCCCGTGGGAGCGAGTCCCCACATTCTCCCCAGTCCCCGTGGGAGCGAGTCCCACATTCTCCCCACTCCCCGTGGGAGGCAGTCCCACATTCTCCCCACTCCCCGCGGGAACGAGTCCCACATTCTCCCCACAGCCTGTGGGAACGAGTCCCACATTCTCCCCGCTCCCCGTGGGAGCGAGTCCCACATTCTCCCCACGCCCCATGGGAGCGAGTCCCACATTCTCCCCACTACCCGTGGGAGCAAGTCCCACATTCACCCCACTCCCCGTGGGAGCAAGTCCCACATTCACCCCACTCCCTGTGGGAGCGAGTCCCACATTCCCCCCACTCCCCGTGGGAGCGAGTCCCACATTCTCCCCACTCCCCGTGGGAGCGAGTCCCACATTCTCCCCGTGGGAGCGAGTCCCATATTCTCCCCACTCCCTGTGGGAGCGAGTCCCACATTCTCCCCACTCCCCGTGGGAGCGAGTCCCACATTCTCCCCATTCCCTGTCGCAGCGAGTCCCACATTCGCGCCCACTCCCCGTGGGAACGAGTCCCACATTCTCCCCGCTCCCCATGGGAGCAAGTCCCACATTCTCCCCACTCCCCGTGGGAGCGAGTCTCACATTCGTCCCCACTCCCCGTGGGAACGAGTCCCACATTCTCCCATGGGGAGCGAGTCCCACATTCTCCCCACGCCCCGTGGGAGCGAGTCCCACATTCTCCTCACGCCCCGTGGGAGCGAGACCCACATTCTCCCCACTCCCCGTGGGAGCGAGTCCCACATTCACCCCACTCCCCGTGGGAGCGTGTCCAACATTCTCCCACTCCCCGTGGGAGCACGTTCCACATTCTCCCCACTCCCCGCGGGAACGAGTCCCACATTCTCCCCACTCCCCTTGGGAGCGAGTCCCACATTCTCCCCACTCCCCGTGGAGCGCGTTCCACATTCTCCCCATTCCCCGTGGGAGCGGGTCCCACATTCTCCCCATTCCCCGTAGGAGCGATTCCCCACATTCCCCCCCCCACTCCCCGTGGGAGCGAGTCCCACATTCTCCCTACTCCCCGTGGGAGTGAGTCCCACATTCTCCCCACTCCCCGTGGGAGCGAGTCCCACATTCTCCCCACGCCCCGTGGGATCGTTTCCCACATTCTCCCCACTCCCCGTGGGAGCGAGTCCTACATTCTCCCCACTCCCCGTGGGAGCGAGTCCCACATTCTCCCCACTCCCCGTGGGAGCGAGTCCTACATTCTCCCCACTCCCCGTGGGAGCGAGTCCTACATTCTCCCCACTCCCCGTGGGAGCGAGTCCCACATTCTCCCCACTCACCGTGGGAACGAGTCCCACATTCTCCCCACTCCCCGTGGGAGCGAGACCCACATTCTCCCCACTCCCTGTGGGAGCGAGTCCCACATTCTCCCACTCCCCGTGGGAGAGAGTCCCACATTATCCCCACGCCCCGTGGGAGCGTTTCCCACATTCTCCCCGCTCCCTGTGGGAGCAAGTCCCACATTCTCCCCACGCCCCGTGGGAGCGAATCCCACATTCTCCCCACGGGAGCGAGTCCCACATTCTCCCCACAGCCTGTGGGTACGAGTCCCACATTCTCCCATGGGGAGCGAGTCCCACATTCTCCCCACTCCCCGTGGGAGCGAGTCCCACATTCTCCCCACTCCCCGTGGGATCGAGTCCCACATTCTCCCAACTCCCCGTGGGAGCGAGTCCCACATTCTCCCCACTCCCCGTGGGATCGAGTCCCACATTCTCCCCACTCCCCGTGGGAGCGAATCCCACATTCTCCCCCCTCCCCGTGGGAGCGAGTCCCACATTCTCCCCACTCCCCGTGGGAGCGAGTCCCACATTCTCCCCACTCCCCGTGGGAGCGAGTCCCACATTCTCCCCCACTTTCCGTGGGTGCAGCAGGCTTCAGAGAGAAGTTTGCTAACTCTCCATTTTAATACTTGAAGGGAGAGAGGGATAGAGAGAGCGAGAATGTGAGATAGAGAGGTCAGTTTTTCTCCCAGGCAGCTTCATTGCAGACAGAGAGAGACAAAACGCCCTGGCACCAGGTCACATTCACTTGCTGGTCCCGAGGTTTGTTAATCTGCTAACTCCACTTGGCCCAGTGCGACTCTCATTCTCGCTAATGCTGACTGCAGGAATTTCTCTCACACCTCGCAAGGTC